>NC_056600.1:26784114-26788944 GCF_018340385.1 Cyprinus carpio | reverse complement strand
GAATGATGAGCTTTGTAAAAATCGTTTCAGAAAGGCGGGGCATAGAGGAGAAACAATAATGTACATTATTTGGAAAATAATGTGTTTTTAAAAACTTAAACCACATAAACCTATTCCATTACACCACACTGTCAGAAATAGGGGTACAGTAGGAGTCCATTTCTGTCCCCCAAGGTACAATCTACACTAACGTACCCCATAGGGCTTATTATTTGACCTTAAGGTACATGTATGTTCCCAAGCATTAAAAGGTACATATATGTACCGTTTCTTTTAAAGGTTAAGGTACAATATCAAGAGACAGCCTCTGCTAAGAGGCTGATTGGCTTCTTGAATCTCAGTTTAAAAGAACGTCCAGTTTGCGGTCTTTCTTTTGGCGGAGACGAAGTCATAGCACGGTTACTCATAGTTCTTACAGGGCTTTCAACTGAGGAGGTCCTTCAAAAAATATCAGAAGCAGGCATAGAAATAACCGACGTCGAGATGAAATGGACTTTCAGGCAAATGACACTTACTCAGTTGATGATCGTATATATTTTATAAGTTAGACTTGTGTTTAAAATGAAATGTGGTCAAATGTGAAATGAAAAGGATTAATAAAGTCCTGATTTCAATTCAGCGGTGTTGTCGTGGTGCTGTGTAATATATATATAGTATATATATATATTAGATATATAATACTTCAAAAAAATTATATATATATATATCTAATTATATATATATATATAGATAGGGCTATCAAATGAATTAATCACGATTAATCACATTCAAAATGAAAGTTTTGTTTACATAATATATGTGTGTAGCGGTGTATATTTTTTATGTAGTATATAAATACACACACCTGCATGTATAATATTTGAATACGAATAGTTATGTTTATAATATTAAATATTATTTATATATAATATAAAATATAAGAGATATAAATATAAATGTATAGACATGCTAATCTTTTCTAAATACATAAGTTGTATTTGTGTGTATATTATATATACCATACAATAAAATACTCGGATACACATACAATATATGCGTTGTTAACCACAAACTTTACTTGGATGTGATTAACTCGGATTTAATACATTTGAACAGCCCGAATCTATATACTTAGATTATATATCTAAGGATATATTATATATATATATATCTCATTATAGTCAACGATTGTACCTTGTCAAAGCCAATTTTGTACCCTTTTTGAAGGGTCAATTTTTGTACTGTTAAATTAAGGTACAAAATTGGCACCACAGGTACAAAACTGGTCTCGTAAAAATCACAAGGGTACAAATTTGCACCCTGTGCCAAGGGTACAAAAGCTGTACCCTTGACGATACAGCCCCTGTGACAAGCCATTGTACCCCTAAAGGTACAATTATGTACTTTATTTTCTGAGAGTGCAACATAAACAAAATACTGGTTTCTTTTTCTAGGCAACTCACAATGACGCCCTTTAACACTCCACTCATCTACGATCAACTCAAATGAAATAAAAGTGGGAAAGAGATAATATCGTCACAGAGGAAACTCATCTTAACAGCATATACGTATTTTCCTCCAAGATTGTTTAGACCCCTTAACTTACTATTTTCACAGTACAGTGCATGAAATGTGCTAACGCTAGCCTAGCATCGAAACTATTCATGTGTCAACTGCAGTCCGCATCCCTGTTTTTCATAATCAGACATATAACAATTAGGCAAACACGTATACAAGGTCCTTCTCAAAAATTAGCATATTGATGAAAAAGTTCATTATTTTTCCATAATGTAAGATGAAATAAAAATAAATTTTCATATATTTTAGATGCATTGCACACTACGAAATATTTCAGGTCTTTTATTTTTTTAATACTGATGTTTTGGCATACAGACTCATGAAAACCTAAAATTCCTATCTCAAAAAATTAAAAGTGTTTTTAATACAAAAAAAGTCAACCTTCAAATAATTATGTTCAGTTATGCACTCAATACTTGGTCGGGAATCCTTTTGCAGAAATGACTGCTTCAATGCGTGGCATGGAGGCAATCAGCCTGTGGCACTGCTGAGGTGTTATGGAGGCCCAGGATGCTTCGATAGCGGCCTTAAAGCTCATCCAGAGTGTTGGGTCTTGCGTCTCTCAACTTTCTCTTCACATTATCCCACAGATTCTCTATGGCGTTCAGGTCAGGAGAGTTGGCAGGCCAATTGAGCACAGTAATACCATGGTCAGTAAACCATTTACCAGTGGTTTTGGCACTGTGAGCAGGTGCCAGGTCGTGCTGAAAAAACGAAATCTTCATCTCCATAAAGCTTTTCAGCAGATGGAAGCATGAAGTGCTCCAAAATCTCTGATAGCTAGCTGCATTGACCTGCCCTTGATAAAACACAGTGGACCAACACCAGCAGCTGACATGGCACCCCAGACCATCACTGACTGTGGGTACTTGACACTGGACTTCAGGCATTTTGGCATTTCCTTCCTCTCCCAGTCTTCCTCCAGACTCTGGCACCTTGATTTCCGAATGACATGCAAAATTTGCTTTCATCCGAAAAGAAGTACTTTGGACCACTGAGCAACAGTCCAGTGCTGCTTCTCTGTAGCCCAGGTCAGGCGCTTCTGCCGCTGTTTCTGGTTCAAAAAGCACACGCCTGTGCACGGTGGCTCTGGATGTTTCTACTCCAGACTCAGTCCACTGCTTCCGCAGGTCCCCCAAGGTCTGGAATCCGTCCTTCTCCACAATCTTCCTCAGGGTCCGGTCACCTCTTCTCGTTGTGCAGCGTTTTTTTGCCACACTTTTTCCTTCCCACAGACTTCCCACTGAGGTGCCTTGATATGCAGCACTCTGGGAACAGCCTATTCGTTCAGAAATTTCTTTCTGTGTCTTACCCTCTCGCTTGAGGTGTCAATGATGTCCTTCTGACAGGTTAAGGTCTCAGTCTTACCCATGATTGCGGTTTTGAGTAATGAACCAGGCTGGGAGTTTTTAAAAAGCCTCAGAATCTTTTGCAGGTGTTTAGAGTTACTTGGTTGATTCAGATGAAAGTTAGGTTAATAGCTCTTTAGAGAACTGTTTAGACAACAGACACAAACACTTGTTGCGTTTCCCTAAACCAGGGTGCCAGTGTTCTTAAAACAAAACCCCGGCCAATCACTATTCAAAACTAGCCCAAAAACTCTCCCAATTGCGTTTTGAGGGGGGACCCTGTTAAAAAATCACGCTCAGGGGATAAAATAAACCTGTTTTGGTGGGGTTCCCCTGGTAAAATTCGCATTCCAGGTGCTAAATATTACGTTACTGGGGTCATTTCAACCCACGGACATGAAAAGCAACCTGTGGCAACAGTGTTAAAGTTGTCCAGTTCCGCGGGAAAACCGCAGACTTGGCAACACTGCCCTCAACTTCTGTATTATGAGAGGGGGAAGGGAACCCGTGTGCCTGTGCCCCACCCTCTGCTGGAGTCTTTCGGTACTGCATCATAATAGACTACAGGACCCAGCGACATATTAACTATGAAATAACAACAAAAATTATATTTTCCCTTAATAGTTATATCTGTTACAAGTACAAGTAAGTGCACACTGTAAAATAAACTGCAACCGAAAAACTACAACGATTGCTTTGATAACTTTTATTGCTTCTAAACTAACTTCGTGCAACTGGCAATAAAATGTGCTTCATCTTTTTGACCACCAGATGACAGAAAAGTGAAAGGAAGTGCAGAAAAGGTTTGAGTAATGAATCCCAGTTCTCGTGGTTTTGGGAGTTATTCAATAGATCTGTTAGTGATTCTGAAGAGCATTAATTGTTACATGTTCCCCTGTCTTGTGTTTTATTGACTCTTATTTTGAAGTATTGTTCCTATGTTCTGTCTTCCTGTGTTTAGTTCCCCCATTAGTCTTGTTACCCTGTGTATTTACACCCCTGTGTTTCAGTGTTTGTTCGCTGGTCGTTGTTTTGCTTGTGAACAGTTGTGTGTTTTTAGCTTTGTCTGGGTTTATCTGCCTTGTTTAGATTCTTTTATAATTTTTATTAATAAATTGTGCTGCATTGAGATCCTCATCTCTTCCTTGCCTCAAGCGTGACATTAATACTATCTGCTGTCAGTCTGGTGTGTAAGTTCTTGTGTTGTCTGTCAGAAACTGGCACTGAGTCACTTGAACACCATGTATTTGCTCATGTTTCTGATTGTGTAAATGTAGTTGCGTAGCATAATTGCTTAATAAGTTAAACAAGAGTTTGTGTCAAAAAGAGGATCTTGAACCTAAGAGCTGTAAACCTTTATCTATTAAAAAATCTTGATGTCCTGCAGCCATGATGGGTATCTTTACAAAGCAATCACATTTCACATATTCTCTCACAAAGATTTAACAAAAGTGAATTCTAAAACTTATTTGTCTGGATCTGGAGACTTTTCTAGTTGTTCTTGTGTAGTTTAGATGGTGTCATGCATATACAGGAAGAGGATTTTTTCACTGCAGATTCATCTGTGAAAACTGTCACTGACACATTAAGCTGCAGATATTTCTGTCATTTGGGTGTCGACGCTGAGACATTCACACTGCAGCACGGTAAGACCATTTTTACCATTATTTAACATGAGGTAAAATAATTCTGTAGGGCTACAACATATATTTGTAAAAATGTGGTGATGAGTTGAAGACATGTTGTAGATCCATACCCTGATAGCACACGTACATCATGGAGACGTCTATTTGACGTCTGCATTTACATCTGCAAGACGTGTTTTTTAGAGTGTTTGCTCATCTGTGGTTTGTCTATTAGACGTTTCCTAGCAGATGTTACATTGATGTTATAAAAATGTCTTTAAGATGTTTATAATGTAGAA
>NC_056600.1:26783766-26783881 GCF_018340385.1 Cyprinus carpio | reverse complement strand
AAAATGATGCCACCATCATGGAGATCAGTGTTTGATTTAGTTGTGCTCTTGACCCTTGACTTGTTTTACTAGATCTTTCTCTGTAGTTCTATATGTGGGGTTGTAGAGAAAAGAT
>NC_056600.1:26783329-26783454 GCF_018340385.1 Cyprinus carpio | reverse complement strand
TTGAGGATCATATGATAAATGTTCATGGCTAAATGCCTAATCCTAAACAAGGTTTTTTTTTTTTTTCTCTTAATATTGAAGTATTATGGCGGCAATGTATAATGAGATATCTCTCTTTTTTTAAG
>NC_056600.1:26157759-26157845 GCF_018340385.1 Cyprinus carpio | reverse complement strand
CTATATTTCAGTTATAATCATACCGCCACCTGCTGGCAACAGGAAATGACTTATTTTAAACTAACTTAAAATTGAAATGTCTGATC
>NC_056600.1:26153275-26157612 GCF_018340385.1 Cyprinus carpio | reverse complement strand
GCCTGAACTCATCTTTAGGCCAATATTTATTTATAGTCTTAGCGCCACCTGGTGGCACCAGGAAATTACTTATTTTACACATAAGCATGTTTGGTAAAAGTCCTGGTCTGAAGACATTTACATGCCGATATTCAGATATAATCATAGCGCCACCTGTTGGCAACAGGAAATGTGGCACAAATATTTACCATTTTAAAAGCATATGGTCCAACGTTCACTGATCTCCTATGGCCACCGGATGGTGGTGAGCCCGGGTGCGAGGCCCCTTTCATCGCTGCTTGCAGCTTTAATTACTTTTATTATTACTATTTTTATCTTCATTATTATTATTATTTGAGTTTGGGGTTATAGATTTGAAAGCCATCTATGTTAACAGTGTACCGGAAACTGTATAATGTAGAGGCATTCAAGCTGAATTGCAAAAATGCCATATCCAGGACCAGACAAGAATTATTAAGAAATTATTAAGTCGCACATACAAGGTCTCAAACATCAGCACCAGGGGGTATTTCAAAAAGCAGGTTATGTGACATACCTGGGTATGTTTGAGGATAAGCGAGAGGATAACTTCAGCTTTCGGTTCCAAAATTGGAGGTTACTTTTTTAGGGTATGTAAATAACCATAGTAACTTGCTATCTGAAGATAACCTGCTCTGGAGCAGGTTATGTTTCAAGGTAAGTTCACTTCAGCACACGTGTGATCTACTGACGAGCCTTCAGTGGGCGTGACAGATAGCTCACAACATTATATAATATTAGAATATTTAATATAGCTTATTATATATAAATATAACCCGTAACCCGTGTTTTTCCAACCTTCTACCCGTGAAAGTGCACTGGAACCGCAGTCAAACCCGTGACTTCCCACCCGTAAACTCATACTAGATTGATGTACTCCCAGTTCCGAGCTCTGACGTCACATGGCCCGCGAAACAACAATGGGAGGCCCTACGAATAATATTGCCTACAGATGCGGCGTTTATGCAAGTGGTACATGGTAGAAATAGACTTTAGGACAATATAACGTTGCAATAAAATTAATAACCTAGCTACAATTCCTTGCGCTCAGGCAGTTTATCGTAACTTGCTTGGAATGCTACAAAGTCGTGAGTCGTGGTTTGAAGTCGTGACTTACGGGCTCAAAAACCTGCCAGGAACGCAGCATAAAACCTGCCAAATGCAGGTAAAAATCAGCAGTGGCGGATAACACCCACTTTTCATGAAGATCCTAAAGAATCATACCAACTTGTTAAAAATGGGAATCTGCTGTCCTCTTTAAATACAGCCTAATTGACCAGCATCTGCACACACCTAGCTTACTTGAATATACCTGACAAACGGCATGGCGAGCCCACTGGTTTCCTTTGAATTGAAGCAGTAATGAAGAGTCAAAAAAATGACTGAAAAATTCCACCATGTCTAAACCAGACGTGAGTGGAGGGACAAAATACAAAAGAGCCCATTATAATCAGTGATGCTGTCTACTCTGGATGCGGCGGAACACGACAAATCCCCAACCGTATCTGATTCCTCTTATTTATGACATACTGACACAAAGGTCAACACCCGCTTTGTCCCATCGAGTGTTGACAGCCGCAAGCTGTTGGTTTATTTCTGTTAAAATAAAAGTTGACTAGTAGAAGTTATGAATGTCAGGTAACTTATACATTTTGTAGCCAAATTGGATATAAAAAAATTAACCAGTCCTTGGTAGGTCTTACAATTTGGAAAATAAAACCTCAGATGAACAGTAACACGTCATATCACACCGTTCCATTATGTATTTAACAAAAATAATGTCTAGATGGAAAACCAAGTATGACAAAGTTAGGATACCCTATTATTCAGTTGCTTGCAGATCCACTTTTAGCAGCAATAACTTTAACTTTATTTAGGTAAAATGAAAATGCACTTCTTTATATGTTCATTACAACCCATTGTGCTCTGGGGAAGAGTTTTTAATTTTTTCCCTTCTTGTCTCTTTTCTTCTCTCTTTTTCTCTGTACAGATGAACATATTGATAAAGAAGGCTCTAATGTTTAATGACTGGATAATCCTGCTTCTTGATAAAAAATCATTTGAAGAAATGATACCAAAGATAGGCCTATGTCTGAAATTTAAAAAACACCTGAGAGAGCTGCTTGTTGGGAGTGAAGAAATGCACATTTAAGATGGGATATATCTGCATTAAATGCAAAAACACTGTTGGGGCCAATGTTTTCTCAGCTAAGGAGAATGCATAACATAGTTCATCAAGTTGGGTGCCGGGTGTCACAGAACATTAATTTCAGCAGGTCATTTATGCGACATCTGCTCCAGCACCATGTAGAGGCTGAGTCAGAAGAATCCAGCCAGTCAACACACTTGCCCGAGACACTGACTTTGATGTCTGACTTCTCATAGTTAGGCTTTCGAGGAGGAAGATAATGCTGGCCTAAAAAGACAGCATTTTGAAGAACCTGAAATATTTTCATGTGACAGAAAATGTAGCACCAGATGTCATGCATTATATTCTTGAAGGTGTGGGTGCATATGAAATTATAATTAGTATTAGGCTCTTTCTTCTCAAAGAAGGTAATAACCTTAGACCAGGTTAATTACAGAATCACAATTTATGATTATGGCTTTTGTGAATGTGCCAACAAGCCATCCACAATCCAACCTCAAGAACTAAAAATACCTGACAGTTCGGCTGACAGTAAGTGTTGCAATATTCATGTTAGATCCAAAATAGTCAGACTCTGCATGCACTGCATCATCTTTTACTTTCTGTCTCCCTAAAAAGCCAACATCATACTGTCTTGTTTAAAAATGAATCCATAATGAAGTAAACAAACACAGTGTTACACTGACACCATCTGGAGCTCTTGTGTAACCCATTATAATCAGCGATTCTGTCTACACTGGATGTAAAAAAAAACAGGATAAACAGAAGCAGGCATTGATCTTATTCTGCAGAGGAACATTAAATGTTCTCATACAAAATAAAAAAAACATTCAGAGCATTCGGAAATATTGTTTTGTAAATGTCATGGAAATGTTGATTTGCAATGGATAATAAATATACTTAATTGATATGAAAATACCGAGATGGCTTGAAGAACACCGATAACGGTACAATGATGCAATCTAAGTGTCAATGTAGTTATAAAAGAAGAATGTTCACTATATAACTTGTTTTTATGTATATTTGACTGCTGTTTATAAATTATGTATTTTGCGTTGATCGTTTCTGAGCACATGGTTAGCATAAATGTGCCATGATTAGCGTGCATGCTGGTGATGTTGAGGTGATTTAATTACAGTGCATATGTGCTGTTATTGTATGTGTTTTGTTATCCTTTATTCAGTAATTCTGTCTTATGAGTTCATTTCGTGCCAATTGACTGATAATGTGTATGTAGTCGATTTCACTCATGCCATGTCTGTACATTTGAGTGTTTACAGCACCAGCATGCAATTCAAAATTGTGAGAGACTATGCATCCATGTTAATGTATATAATTTGTGTTAATTTATGTCTAAATTAATTAATGTAAAAATAATGGTGAAGAATGTATTCTCATTATCCTTTACAGGATTACTACATTTAAGCACTTATTCAATCTATTGATTTTATTTTAATTTTTTTGTAATAAATTTTGTCTTTTCCAAAGAACAAAGAACATGCAGCCCACCAAAAACCCACCAAAGGCTCAGTAAACCAGCCACTGGCATACAAGCAGAACAAAATGGTAAAATTATTTAATGTTTTATGATTTAACTATTTGACAAGCTTTGTGTTAAAAATAAATATTTGGTGTGCTTGGGCTTAAAAACCGGAGAAATAAATGTCATGGGTATGTTATGAACTGATAAGCTGAATTTCAGAGTATTATTTTTGTTTGCTGTAATTTAATTTTTTTTTTTCTAAATCACAGGTTCATTTGTTTTTCTAACATTTAAAGATGGATACACAGCAAAAGTACGCAAGACCTGTGATATACTTACAGAAAATGAATCAGCAATTGGTAGCTTTGAGGAACTCAGACCTGGAGAGCAAGTTCTTGTAAGCTGGTCGGACAACAAAGTCTATAAAGCCACTGCAGATTAAATTGGCTTCTGTGACAAAAAGGAGGACCCCAAAAAAAAGAAAATTGTGTGGCTGCTTAGACATTTTATAGCCAGCAGAACTGTCCACAGCCAAACTCTGGAGCTGTGAGCCAGACTTTCAACTCCTCTTCCCCGTACCAGCTCACCATTTTAGACCTTCAATTTTAGGATTTAGACCGTATCTTAGTACTGAGACTGCTCTCCTTAGAGTTACAAATGACCTGCTCTTATCATCTGATCGTGGTT
>NC_056600.1:26125324-26152113 GCF_018340385.1 Cyprinus carpio | reverse complement strand
CAACTGAGCCTGGTTTCTCCCAAGGTTTTTTTATCCATTCTGTCACCGATGGAGTTTTGGTTTCTTGCCGCTGTTGCCTATGGCTTGCTTAGTTGGGGACACTTCATTTACAGCGATATCATTGACTTGATTGCAAATTATTGCAGAGATACTATTTAAACTGAACTGAGCTGCATGATGACATCACTGAATTCAATGATGAACTGCCTTTAACTGTCATTTTGCATTATTGACACACTGCTTTCCTAATTGATGTAGTTCAGTTGCTTTGACGCAATCTTTTTTGTTTAAAGCACTATATAAATAAAGATGACTTGACTTGACCATTTCACCAGCTGAACAGCCTGCTTCTGCACTAACCCAGCTATAATGTCCTTTTTCCACCAGCCTAGCATCAGTATCCATCATCACCATGAGCCACCCAGCATGTGAATGCAAAGCCCCACGAGTATTTTTACCAAGCGCAGCCTGGTTTAATGGATGAACATCAGAGGCAACCATTTCATGTAATTCCACTCCCAAAGAAACTTTTTGGGGCTGTTTAATCAGTCGGACACAAAATCTCAACCTGAAACTTAGGTTGAATTTTCAAATCCAGGTGACAATCTTGAGTTAGATAACAAGGAGTTCATACTATGCCCCAGCTCACCTGTTACTGGCAAGGGGTTGAGTTATTAGAAAATAATGTACACCAAGGTTGTGATGCGGCTAATAATTCAATGAACCAGACTTAATTATTCCACTTATACTACGATTTCCACACCTCAAGACTTTGTTCAGATTATATATTTCAAGACATTTGTCAGGTTTCCAGCTGCTGTGTCTGGTAAAAGATACAGAGAGTTAAGAATGTGCTGTATTTCAGAGAGGGAGAAGATGAGGACTGACTTCTTTCCCAGTCTTGCAAAAAAAAATTTGTGAACAGCTCTGAATACCTCCTTGGATGACTTAAGTTCTGATTGACCAATGGATGTTATAGTTGGATATATATCAGTTCAGTCCAGCTCTTAGAGAAAGAAAACTTGACACTGAATAAGCTGTACCGCGTGCATTTCAGACAGTGGCATAGAAAACTCCCAGCTGGGTATTTAAAGTGTCTGCCCCCCTCTCTTCTCTACCTCATCCACAGATGTATTTTTGGACTTAAGCCAGTCGTTAAACACGTTAGCTGCCCAAGCTGTTTTTTTTTTTTTTTTGGTGTTTTCTTCATCTTTTCTCTTGCGAGTATTTCTTCATATTTTGAGTTGTTGCCGGCTGCCTTTGATGTCCGCTTCCATTTATGTTATTTTTCATCTGGATGGTATAATACTGCTGCCGCCCAGTTGTTGAAAGTTTCATATTCACCGTAAATATTAAAATTTACTTAAGGAAAATCACAGGTCACATTTTTATTGTGGTTGTTGTTAGGCCTGTGTGCTGTATATGTACTGTATGCTAATACTGTCCGCCAATCGTAGTGTAAAAAAAAAATTAAGTGTTACAGAAAGACCAGTTACTAAGATCTGTATTTTGATGGTAAATTCTATATGATGATTCAGTGAAATTGTTACGAGCATGCTTTTATGTTTAGACTTATGTATGAACTGTTTTGAATTAACTTTGACATTAATCTCTTTCCTTTTTTGATTAGTTAAACTATATTATAATTTGACTATATGAATCATACTATGAATTTATGATAAATGTGTATTTAATTTACAAAATTGTATTTGGATTGCTTAATGGCTCCATATTGTTTAATTGGTTATTGTTTGACGAAACCAGTAACAATAAGAGATCCGGTGTTTATGAGCCATTTCATTTATCATTATAGTTTTTATTTTTCTTAAGAAAAAAACTAATAGACATACTACAAAGATATTAGAAAAGCTAATGAGCGAATTTTAAAAATTCCAAACATTTCTGGTCTAATGCAGAATTCTTTTTTTGTGAAATTGCCGACAAAGTCCTGAAATCAAAGGCAAATTGGTACTCGCTCATGCAAGTGACAATCACGCAGTGTGAATTATCAAAAGACGTGATCTTAGAGAAGAATAATCAGTTCAAAATCCTGCTGTGTGAAAGGAGTTCTGACTGAAAAATACATTGGCGATGACCTACAGCCAATGGGAAAGCAACATACAGGGTAGCATGAAGTTCAGGGAGAAGTTATAGACTACTACAGTATATCACAATAATATCACAATAACCATTTCCTCCTCCATAATCTTTTCTTTTTCACCCTTTCACTGCAAATCAGCGCACAGAGCATTTGTATCATGAATGTCTTGTGGGCTACCTTTTTTTTAATAACATTCCCAGTCTCCCACGAGAACTCTAATCTCACGTGTGAGCTTGCGTTATTTCCTTATCACTTCTCGCATGCGTTTGGTTGTGAAATGTAGTTTGCAGATCAGACAGAGTTCTTTGCGATTCTTCCTATTGTAAAGTCATGGAGTGTGTGTGTAACCTTGTGTTGCCAATCCATCGTGCAATGTGAACACAGCATCAACTGAATGCTACCCCAGATAGTCGTGCAGTGTGAAATTCATGCTATTTTTTCACATTTTTTTTCTTTTCAGTGAAAAGTATTGTATTTTGGGTTTTATGTTTTTACTTTATTCTGCTTACTTAAAAATCCAAAGTATTAGATTTTAGCTTTCCTGTTGCAACCTTCACCTATTATGGACTGTTTATAATTATGGATGTTAACGATTAATTGGCAGCCCACGGGCCACATGCGGCCCGGAAGCAACCTCCAAATGGCCCAGCCCGTGGTTCCGCCAAAAACGCACATCCCTACTTAAATTCATACAGTAGTACAGACCACATAGCCTAGCAACAACGCAAACAATGCAGAGCGTGGCAGTAGTAGCCTAGATTACTATCAGTATGTCTTTCTCAACACTGAAACATAAAATTGCCAATGAAAACCGTCAGTTTAACCCTGCCTGGACTGACAAATACTTGTTTATTTTACCGCCATATCCAAATGGCAAACCGATGTGTTTAATTTGTAATGAGTGCGTTGCAATATTTAAAGATTACAATGTGCGGAGGCACCACATTGAGAAACACCAGACTTTCCGCACCAATTTTCCCGAGGGATCTCAAGAGAGGGTAGCAAAAGTTCAGAGTTTGATTGCATCTTACAAACGGAGCAGTACTACCATGGTGCGGTCATTCACAGCCCAAGAGAGAGCTACCGCAGCATCCCTTCGTGTTTCCTGGATATTGTCAAAAAAGAAAAGGCCGTTCACAGACTCTGAAACCGTGAAGGACTGTATGCTGGCCGTCGTGGATGAGTTGATAAATAACGTACCCCTGTCAGATACTTCCAACATTCGTAGGGTTGAAATTCTTGCTGCAGATGTGTATGAAACACTGTTAGGAGACCTGATGAAAGCTGATACTATGTCTATAGCAGTGGATGAGTCCACAGACAAAGCTGATACTGCTCAGTTGTGCATATATGTCCGTTTTTTTGACAGCAAATGCTTCAGAGAGGAGCTGCTCTGCCTACTGCCGTTAGAAGGACACACAACGGGCGATATAGTCTTTGAGAAAATTTCCACTTTTTTTTAAAGACAATGGTCTGGATATGATGCGTGTGTGCATGCTTGTGACAGATGGGGCTCCATCCATGACAGGGAAAGTGAATGGTTTGGCAGCACGTTGGTCCGCTGTTGCACCTCAGTTGATCTCCTTACACTGCATTGTGCATCAGGCGGTGTTGTGCGCAAAACTAAGTGGGGCGCTCAAAACGACCATGGACAACATGATGGCTACAATTTTATTCGCTCCACATCAAGCTTTTGCATAATGACGTGAGGTGGCTGTCCAAAGGCAAAGCACTGGAGCATTTCTGTGGTCTCAGAGAGGAGATCATAAATTTCCTCCACAGTAGCAAGCAAAAAAAGGCAGAAACGCACTTGAGTCACATACTGGACGACAACTTAATGGCCGATGCCTGCTTTTTGAGCGACATATTCAAACACCTGAATGATCTCAATTTGGCACTACAAGGCAGAGACAAAACTGTAATCGACCTTGTGGATCAGATGCGCGCATTCCCAGTTAAACTGGACCTTTTCGCAACTGATTTGAGCACAGACCGAATGCTGCATTTTCCAACACTCCGCAAATGCATCTCATCCCCTGCACAAATCACGGATGTGATGACAGATTTCATTGCGAGGTTGAAAATGAACTTTGCTGGTTGATTGGATGGACTTGTTCTGCCCACAGAGGTGCAGAACAAGTCCATCCAATCTTGTTGCTCCCTGACTGACCGTACTCTCCACCAATGCCTTCGGATTGCATTGATAACTTACGAGCCTAAAGTCACTGCTCTCGTTCAAAACAAAAAATGACACTTTTCCCACTAAATTAGCTGGGTAACTGTAGCCTACATCAATATAATGTTGGATGTGTAACAAAGGCATGACTAATCACAAATGTAGTGATTTAAAATATGTTCCCTCAGTATGTGCAATATTTGCAGTAGTCCACCTTGTATTCATGTGTTAGTTATAGCCTAGTTTTGAATACTGTGCACTTTTTTATGCACTTTGAGATGTTCCTGGGTCAAATGTGAGCAAGATGTTTATTTTGTTTCAAAAGGAAACTCAATGTTATTGCTTATCTACTACTGTGCACTATTTTGTTTTATGCACTTTGTGATCAGATAGGTCAGATATGTAGCCTAGGTAGGCATAGGCAAGAGGTGCCTAGGTCAGTTTTTTTTTCTTTTCTAAGTGGAAAAATTAGGGGCTACCTCAGATTCTGTTCAGTTAGCTCTTTTATAGTATTTTTATGCACCTTTTGATGTGCAAACTGACCAAAGTTAAAAGAGAAACAATGAATAAACCTTACATGTATTCAATAAATTTGTTTGTGTTGGTTTTAAAATGTGTCATTACGAGTTGCTTCGGCGCTGAAATAACTGGCCCAGCTAACCTTCATTGTTTGAAAATTATTATTTATTATTATTTATGCATTTAGCAGACGCTTTTATCCAAAGCGACTTACAGTGCATTCAGGCTATCAATTTTTACCTATCATGTGGCCTAAAATCCTAAAATCTTTACCTAAAATCTGGCCCAACTGATTTTGTAATTGAATAGCCCTGCTTTAGGCCATTGTGTAAATCTGTTGATGACTCTAAAAGCTGTCAAGCACTTATCTAAATTCAAGTGACTGAGTTTTAAAAAAAATCAACGAACCATGCACCACTGGAGTAGTTATAAACTGCCACTCACTTACAATACAACACCTTTGAAGAGAAAGGCAGCAGCAGAGAAATAGGAAGTCTAATAGGAAGTACTTTTTTTTGTTAACATTTCAAAAAGTGAAACTTTCATATATTCTAGATTCATTACATGTAAAGTAAAACATTTCAAAAGTTTTTGGTTTTGATGATTGGAGCTTACATCTCATGAAATTCAAAAATCCAGTATCTCAAAATATTAGAATATTTGCTAAGATCAATCAAAAAGGATATGCAAAACGTAAAAGTTTAAGTTATGTAATGTTATGTTTAAAAGTATGTTCATTTATGCACTCAGTACTTGGTTGGGGCTCCTTTAGCACAAACTCCAGCATCAGTGAGGTGTGGCATGGATGCGATCAGTCTGTAGCTCTGTTAAGGCACTACTGAGCCTTCAGCTCGTCTGTATTGTTGGATCGACTGTTTCTCATCTTTCTCTTGAAAAGCAAGAAAATATCCGTAGATTCCATATGTGCTTCCAGTGGGAGCAGGTACTGTTGGCCAACCAAGCACACAATGTAATATCAATAAGATCATCATTTGGAAGTGTTTTGACACTGTGGGCAGGTGCTAAAGTCCACTGCTGGAGAAGAAATCAGCATCTCCATGCCACGTGGCAGATGGAAGCATAAACTGCTCCAAAATCTCATGGTAGATGGCTGCATTGACTTTGGACTTGATGAAACACAATGGACCAACACCAGCAGATGTCACCCCAAATCCAATCGTCACTGACTTCAGAAACTTCACACTGACCGCCGCTTGGATTCTGAAGCCTCCGCCTCTCCAGACTCAGACCTTGATTTCCAAATAAAATGTAATTACTCCTGTCTGAAAAGGAGACTTTCCCCAGCTCCAGGTGGGGTGATGCTTCTGATTTGTTTCTGCTTCAGAAGTGGCTTGGTAGCCCCTTTTTCCTGAAGACATCTGGAGCTGCAGGACTCTTGATGGCCTGACTCCTTAGCTTCAGTCCACTCCTTGTGAAGCTCTCCCAAGTGTTTGAATCAGCTTTGCTTGTGAGTTTTCTAAAGCTTCTGGTCATCCTGGTTGCTTGTGCACCTTTTCCTACACAATTTCTTCCCTCCAGTCAACTTTGCATTTAATATGTTTTTATAAAGCACTCTGTGAACAGCCACCCCTTTCAGTAATGACCTTCTGTGTCTTACCCTCTTTGTGGAGGGTGTCAGTGATTGTCTTCTGGACCATAGCCAAGTCTTCCCCATTATTGTGGTTTCAAAGAGCAAGAGATACCCGGAATTTATACTATAGGGATGGTCATTTAATGAAACACTGGATTTTTGACTTTCATGAGCTGTAAGCTCTAATTATCAATAAACAAAAAAACTTTTGAAATGGCATGGCAAGTTTATTTATATAGCGCATTTCATACACAATGGTAATTCAAAGTGCTTTACATAAAAAACTTTAAAATAATCATGAAAAAAAAATCACAAAGGTAAAACAAGGAATTTAAAAACTGAAAATTATTGAAACATTTATTTAAAATGAATTTAAAACAGTTAAAAATAGAAAATGATTTTACATAAAATAAATGTTTAAATGTTTACTTTACATGTAATGAATCTAGAATATATAAAAGTTTCACTTCAAATGTGAGGCTACACTTATATCTTATGGGCTCCAACATTATTTTTGCCAACTCTTGGTCTGTAAATTGTATCAACTATTCAAAGGTTAATAATGGTTAAACTCTTTTCAATGGTTCTAAATTTTTTCTTTTTTCGAATGGAAAACAATGGATAACCCTCACAAGACTGTTCAGCTCTTCTTTGAGCAGATGTGGGAAGGAGGTCAAAGGCAGCCATCACTTTTGCTGTCACTAGATGCCAGGGAAACCAATGAGGAATGGGAGACATCCCTCATTTCATTCTACAAACAAACAAGAACCAGTGGGCTGCTCCATTCCACTGTCACATTCAAGGTATGCAATGTAAGGGAAACCAGGTCAATTTAGCTCAAAGGGAATCATTTATTATTTTTAAAGGAAATTTGGACAGAATCACTGTTTTATGGCTAGTCGGCCAGCGATTCATTGAATGAGCCATATAACATCAACTCTGCAGTGGATATTAAAATCCAAAATATAGTGAAAACACTTAATCAGCATAGTAACAAGATCACAGTTTAAGACATAAAGTACATCAAAACTTAGGACTTAACATGAAACGCTTCTCCCTGAACTTCATTAACATGAAACGCTCAACAAAAAGAAAAGAAACTAAAGTAAAGGAATAGAAGTAACGAGACTAGATGGTTTTTCTTCTCATCGTGGCTAAGTAGCAGCGGGCGTGCAGGTTGTAGCATGCTGGAACAGCGCTCAAAGAACGCAAAAAGCATGGCTAAAATCACAAAGCAAAAGCAATGACTGAAAGCATGTCTAAAAGCATAAAGCATAATTTGATGGTGTCCTGAGTTTTTAAACTGGGCTGTTGGACACATCCCAAATGTTGTCTTGACCAGTCAGATATTGTCTTAGCTCGGGGTGTTGCTGTGTTTCTCCTCCCAATACATAAATCAACATGTTATCTTATTAGTCACATGGTCTGAACTTTCCTGCTCTTGCAGAGTATAATTTGGACATGATTTCTATAACAAGAATATGATACATTTGACAAAGAATTGACCGGAAGAAACATTTGCGTTGGTTTCCTTGGTTCAACATCATTGAATCACGCTTTAAAATGAAACACCGCCCTCTGCAGGTATTTGTTATAATACTTAATGTACTTAAATGGGTTATATTCATATTATGTATTGGCATATTACATTAGATTACGTTCAGTAAAACCATGTGATTACTTGGTTTTGATACTTTATTTTAACCAATTATTATTTCCTTATTAGTTTATATATAAATATAGTCATTCTGAAGCCTGTTTTTTACACATTACTCATAAACATTTATTTATTAATTTACAAAATTATGTTTGTAATAGTAGGTGACCGTTGTTGTTTGTAAATGTCCTAAACAGATTCGTTTTCATTCATTTCATACAAATCATGCAAATAATTTTCTCAAAACAATGTGCACAAAACTCTCAAATGTTTTCACAATATTCACACAATATTTTAAAATATCTGAGAAAAAAAAAAGTTTTACACAAATCACAAACATTTATGTACCATTTGTCCAAACACAACTAACAAAAAATAAATAAAGACAGAGGTGTAAGTCTAAGGTGGTGTAGTGGATAGAGAAAGGGGGTAATGAGAGAGGGGAGATGAAGATTGTAACAGTTAGAAAGAGATGAGCAGAGAGGATGTGAGGAAAGAGGAGAGGAGAAGAGATGCATAGAGAGCAGGGCATTCATGTAGTAGAAAGAGCAAGAGCAGAAACTGTAAGAATACATGGACAGAGAGGAAGTGGACAACAAATTTGAAGGAGAGGTAGAAGGTGCAGATGAATTTCAATATCAAAACACTCATAAAATATTTTGGTGGCCAAAATGATTAGAATACTAGTATTTTTACCAGCTAAAAAAGTACTATATATATATATATATATATATATATATATTAGGGCTGTCAGTTGATTAAACTTTTTAATATAATTAATTAATTAATTGGAACATCATGTAATCTAATTAACCTCAAAAAAAGATTTGACTGTGAAAATACCCACAATAGATTATTTAAAGCTATTTTTATGTTAAATGAGAAAGTATCAACTAGACATTACAAACAGAAGGAAATTTTAAAAATATCTTCATGGAACATGATCTTTACTTAATATCCTTAACTTAATATTAATAAGTATATTACTTAATATATAATGATTTTTGGCATAAAAGGAAAACTGACAATTTTGACTATACAATGTATTTTTGGCTATTGCTACAAATATACCTCAGCTACTTATGATTGGTTTTTGTGGTCCAGGGTCACATATGATCTTAAATAGTATATAAACATTTCTAAGCATCAGCTTTAACAAAAACAAACAAACAAATAGATCTTCAATATACAATACTTAAATAAGTGTTAATGAATTGTTATGGTCTTATTTTATCATGCCGCTAAAAGTTTCAGAATCAAAAAGAGCTTCATTGCCATTCCTGTCACCAACACAGGAATTTGGGGCACTTCCAGTGCAAAAGAGAGCACAGACATACATATTAATGCAGACATAGAAATTACATAGAATAGATTTTAGACATTTCTGATTCATCAACACAATTTCACTGATGATCCAATAAATGCATAAAACCCAGGATAGAGTGGCTGAGTGAATGTGGTCTGGACTGTGTGGATGAGACTCGTTGTGTCAGAGACGCTGTAGAAGGACAGAGTTCCTGCACTGTGATCCACATACACTCCTATTCTATGACTGGACACTACAGGCAGTTCAGCCTGTTTGTTATTATGAACAAATGAGCATCTAGAGGGAGAGCAGATCAAACTCCAGGACTGATCATTACGTCCAAACACACACTCATCACCCTTTACTTTCCTGCTGATGCTCTTATATGACACTGATATCTCCACACCAAACATCCCACTCCACTCAATCTCCCAGTAACAGCGTCCACACACACTCTCTCGACACAACACCTGAAGATTATATCCATCAAATCTGTCTGAATGATCAGGATACGGTTGCTCTGTGAGAGTACCAGTAATCACTCTGTTCCTCTCACACAGACGGAGGTGTTTATTCACTGTGTTCAGGTCCAGGGTGAGCGGATTGGAATCTGATGGAGATAAAACACGTGATGATTAGGCATTATTAATTTGTGATTATAATTCATCTGGCTGCAGCTGCATCACAAACCGTAAGTACGTGATTAATAATGCTTTATCCAGAAATGACCATTTTATATTGATTATGTTGTCAAAACACACATGCAATAGTGAAAGGGCATTGATACTGTTCCCTATGCAATGACATTAGCCAATCATAACAGTGGCCGATTACTGAGAAGTCTCAGAGGACCTGCCCCTTTCAGAGAGAGGTTCAGAATAAGGGGTTTATAAATAAATAAATACAAAATTAACATATTTATTTATGTGAAAAAAAAACTTTATTGACATAACTTAACCTTAAGGAACATATTAAAATAATTATAATAATAAATCATGCCATGACCGCGTTAAAGACATTTCTACCAATCAATTCTTTGTAAAATGTATTATATTCTTGTTATAGAGATCATGCCCAAATTATGCTCTGCAAGAGTGGGAAAGTTCGGACCATGTGACTGATAAGATAACATGTTGATTTATGTATTGGGAGAAGAAACATAGCAACACCGCGAGCTAAAACATTGTCTAATTGGTCAAGACACCATTTGGGATGTGTCCAACAGCGCAGTTTAAAAACTCAGGACACACTCAAATTATGCTTTTTTCTTTATGCTTTTTGCCCATGAATTCTTCAAGCGCTGTTCCAGTGTGCTCTGGCTTGCATGCCAGCAGCTCCTCTAAAACCATGAGGAGAAACGCCATCTAGTCTAGTCTAATTTTAACTCTTTTCTTTCTTTTACTTTAGTTCCTTTGCTTTTCCGTTGAGAGTTTCGTGTTCTGAGTTAAGTTTTGCCACAACGCTGTGTCTCCGAGTTCACCTCGAGTCTGTGACCGCCTGAAAACTTCAACAAGCCCACAACTCTGCATCTTCAGCCAACGCCCAACTATTGGCTTCCCAAGACATCACTTCGAAAGACAACTGACTGACAACTTGGGAAACCCCCTTCTGCAAGAAGGACAACAAGGGAATACCCTAAATGAGCAACACAATGAGGAACTCAAATTCGAGGGTTGATTAGATGATTGATGGTTGTTCAGGTGTAAGCAATTGCACATATTGCTATACACTTGGGATTTCACATTTTCACTCTCTCAAACTCATTCTTTCCTCACTTTTTCTCTTTGTGCAACTTGTGTGAATGCGTGTGTTGATGTGTTAGATTAGTTTATATGTCTTAGATTTATCCAATAAAGCCTTACTGATATTGAAAAGAGAAGTATCTTGTGTTTTGTGCTTACAAGTTAATGTCTTAAACTGCCGATCTTGTTGCTAATAGTGTTTTCACTATACTTTTGATATTAATATTCATTGCAGAGTGAATATTATTCATGAGCACAACAATGAAGAGAATGCATTTTATTATAATGAGAATAGATTGGATGAAGTAGGGGGAGTAAGGATTTTGAGGTTAAGGATTTTTCTGGTCGACTAGTAGTCATTCTTTTGAAGCATTAGTCGACTAATCGCACGTTTATTAATAAACCTTTGAAATCATTATTATGAGTCTTTAATTTCCTACGTAGCCTAATATTCGCTCAAGCGCACAAATAAAGCTTGGCACAGGCACTGGAAGAAGAAATGGTTATGAATATGTGTGTGAGAAAACAGAAAGGAGACTGCATTAACATTTTAATAATTTTATACACTAGTGCTTTCTTTGTTCTCGGTTTAAGAGATGAATTCGGCGACACTGACTCGTCATCTTCGCAGTACTGCTCCGTCTGTGTGCATGTTTCATATGCATTGCATAATCTGAGAAAATTTGTTTTTCGCTTGAATTGGTTTATTTGAAAGTAGACATTTTACTCTCTATAGTCATGAACGGCATGACTTTGCGTGTGTTTTTTTTTTGGGTTTTTTTTGTGACTAATAAAATTTTGATAAAATTTTGATGTCAGCTACTGACTCATTTCTTGTATCAGGGTACTGAGGTTATGTGCTTAACAGCAAATGCTTTAGTTTTCTTAGTGACTTACACTGTAGGAAGTCGTTTCTGGTCCTGGGATCCATGTTGCCAAATATGACTGCGGAAAACAGCAGACATGATCAGTGTAATTGTTATGTCAAAAGAAAATGAGGTTACACTTTATTTCAGTAGTCCACATTAAACATTCTACTAACTAAAATTAACTTTGCTATATCAAAGTAAGAACATGTAAACTAAATGTCATTACATGTAAACTCAGGTTAGTGTTTGTAAAAATAGGTTGTATAAATAAAGTGTTAGCAGATATAAAAATTTTAGTTTGTGTCCCGAAGATGATCCAAGGTCTTACAGGTGAGTAATTAACGACAGAATTTTCATTTTCAGATCAGATTTGTGCATTGTTACTTTGTTAATATTATTAGTATTCTTCTAGAGTCTTGAAACTTGGAAAAATGGTTGGACTCAATTTGGGAATCTTACTCAAGTCCCCTGTTCTTCTTGATCTGTTTCCTGCAGGAAAGAGGTGTGTGAGTGAAAGCTAGTCCAGCTCAGTGTCTTTCGTTCCTCAGATCATTGATCTCCTGCTTCAGTTGTCCTTCAACTCGACTCACTGCAGCCTTTTCCTGATTAGGATACATATCATAGTCATTACTGTTGCCAAATGCTTTCAGTGGAAAGTAGATAAAACTGGTCACTAAGTGTCTCTATGATGTCACGCTGGTGTGTCTCAGAAACTAGATAAGGTTTGCCCAAGAAGTTCCTGTATTTGTTGCTAGGCGTTTTTTAAAGACACAATACGGACAGGTGAGTCGCTAAATCTAATAACAAAAATGCTAAATTGGCAACACTAATCATCTCTTACTGGTTTCTCAGCCTGTGAGCCACTAAACCATCGTGTGACCATCTAAAGTAAATCCAGAAAAAGTGGAGTGAGATAGTTTAAAGGTAACTTATCTGGCCTGTTAACCAATGGCTGTAGGTTCAAACTCATTACAAACATACATTAATTAACATGACCTGTTTCATGCCACAAGCACAAGTGTCATAAACATGAAACCGACAGATGTTAGAACTCCCACACTGACAGTAGACGGGTTTACATCCAAAGTTGCGAATTTAACTTATGCGCAAAATTGAAATATCGCAAAAAACATTTGTGAATAAGCACCGTTTCCATCCAACGAGTCAAAGACGACAAAATCTTCACTTCCTGGTAGAACTGGTGCTAGGCTATTTATCACTATGAAAAGTAGGAGAAACCCCTGAATATAATAATTTTCATAGGTCTATATAATAAATTACTTGCGCCTCAGAGCAAGCAGACAAAACAAAATAATGCGGTCATTGCTTTCGGAGGTGGATGCTGCCGTTTGGGAACACAGTCATGTAACAGTTCTGGGAGGCAATTATACAGAAATACGTTGATGACAGACTTTGCTCGGACATTTCCAAATGACTATAACATTTCACATGCTGAGGAACAAGATTGGTCCACTGGTTAGGTTTTGCTGTCCCATAGCACAGGCACATGACTTTTTTGATGTGCATGGAGGAATTTACTCGGCAAACGTGTTTCCATCTCCTTTTTATTCGGATGAACCCTTTTTTGCATAAGTCAAAATCCACCTCAAGTGAGCGTAAAAACTTTTTGCGAACTGAGGGATTCTTAATCAAAATTTGCCGTTTCCATCACTTGTTTCTGATGCGATACTTACAAAATCGCATAAAAACAGGATGATGGAAACATAAATAGTGATAAAGAAAATAAGCTAATTACTGGGTTTTTTTTTTAACCAGCATCAATCCGTACAGACATATTTTTTAAATTTGTAAGTGAATAGGTGACACCATTAATTTATAACACTGTAAAAAAATTACAATCAATAAGATATGACATGTTTTTATTTACAGTAATGCGTCAATTTACGTAAGTTTAACGTAATTTAGGTTGAAAATGCTAAAACAACCTAGTTGATAGCACTTAAAAATTTAAGGCTGAACCTTATTTTAGTGTATTTTACAATGCAGTACAAATCAGGCTAACTGCTGAAACTGTATTTTTTTTATATAAATGCTGTCATATATAATACATTTTGTCATGTTTTCTCAAGAATAATCTGAACAAATTCAAACAATGATTTGTTCTATATATTGACATTACTTGTAGGTTTTTCTGTGTAGGCACCATTTAAATTATTTCATTTAATTTGTCTTATTTTTATTTTCAGTACCTGATATCACAGATTTTTCTGTCCAATTTATGGCAAAAAGTAAAACAAACATTAATACACAGTTATATGGGTATTTCTTTTTTAATTCAGTATTCAGTTTTAACAATTTAAAGCTAAGACAGTTTTAAGCATGCTTTCTCTAATAATGTCACATCACTATTTAGGTAAAACTGAAAGGTGGTTAAAAATAGTGAAAAACAGAATTAATGGTGACCAGTCATAGCACATAAATATACACTTTCTTTTAAACATTCATATATACAAACAGTACATGCTCATTACTTGTCAACTACCCACATACTGTGTAATAATTGTAGTGATTGTAGTGTAGAAAAAATAAACAATTGTAACGTTATGATAATATTTACATTTTGTAGTGATTGTAGTGTAGAAAAAATAAACAATTGTAACGTTATGATAATATTTACATTTTGGGGCCCATTTTCATGATGTTTGTTTACAGCTACTGTGTATTTCTTTTGACATCCAATGTTAATGATATTACATGTTAATATAAGTGGCAACAACATATTTTTAATGATGTTACACAAACCCACCAACTGGCTGGGCGGCGCCCGGGTCAGCATTACTTTCTCAAGGGCACCTAAGTCGTGGTATTGAAGGTGGAGAGAGAACTGTACATGCACTCCCCCCACCCACATGCCTGGAGACTCGAACTCACAACCCTTCGATTTCTCTGTAAACCCTCTGTATTGCTGCTGAGAAAGTATTATGGGTACATGTTTATCAATCATCCAGAGACACAACAGCTTCACAACACATAAGTTTCTCTTTCCATGAAGTCAGGAGATTTCAGTTTCCTTCACAACTACACTTAAGTTTCTCTTTCTCTGAACTTAGGAGATTCCTGTTTCCTGGTTCTGTGTATTAGTGGCATGTGCTAAATGGGTGTGTCTGCAAGTCACAAATGATAAAACATTGACTAAATTTCAGTCTCAGAATGACCCTCCAAGAATTCAAGTTAGAGAAATAAGACAACACCTTTACAAATGACAGTAATACTGCATTGTAAGTACTACACTTGTGAATGAATGAACATATTTAGGCTGCAATCCACTTTGCTTTTATATGCCCAGCCCTGACTTTAATCTATTGACTTGGTTATGTATCATTGCTTGGATTGTGTGAGTGCACACTACTGGCAAAACCCATGCCAATGTTTTAATCAGACCAAGCTAAACCAGGTGTAAAATGGTTTTGTTTCACCATTATGGCGATTAGTGTTGCCCTTTAGTTGGGCACTTGGAACTTATATATGAAGTCTTGTTGCTATTGTGTTATACATAATTTCACCCTCCAATGCTGTATAGGCATTACTTTTTAGAGAAGGCATACTGATACAAAGGAAGACAAAGGTTCTGCTAGCGCTCCAATGTCATGTGATGTTATGTCAATCAAGCTGAAATTTAACAGTATTTTCTTTCTATATAATGGGCCAGCATACCAGTGCTCCAGAGAGCATGCTCTCAATGCCTAATATATCAAGTTGTTTGTATCCCTGCTGACTGTTTATGGATGGATAAACTTTTTACCAGCCCTTTATGGAGTAGATTGTGGTTATTCTGCTTGGATTACTCACCCCAGAGGACTTTAAACAGTTGGAAATACTTCCAAGATAATGCTCTCAAACTTACTACGTAACCGGTAAGACTGATCTTATCATTATTCATTCTTCCACGCTTAACTGAGAGACTCTATATGCACACATGCATACACATACATGTTTTGCTTGTGATATCTTAAAGGGGTTATGACATGGATTTTTACAAATATTTTTATGTTTCTTAGAGAGATACTCCATCTCAAAATGAAAATTTTGTCATTATTCACTTACCCCCATGTCGTTCCAAACCCGTAAAAGCTTTGTTCATCTTCAGAACACAATTTAAGATATTTTGGATGAAAACAGGGAGGCTCGAGATGTCCCATAGACAAATAAATAAACAGTATCAAGGTCCAGGAAAGTATTTGCTCATCAGAATAGTCCATCTGGCATCAGTGATTCAAAGGGGTTAGGAAGCGATGGAATACTTTTTTTGTACAAAAATAACGATTTTATTATTCCTCTCCTTCTTCCAAAGCACCATTTTGAAATTCTGAGCAGTATGCAGATGCCGTACGCTCTTCTGTTTCAGCCATGCCACGAGGATGTGTTTTCTACGTGTATTTACGCTTTGGTTTGAAAGCAAACAGTGCATCGGCGCAGCACGGCTGATACAGAAGAGTGTACGCCATCTGCGCTCAAAATTGCCGATTTGGAGAGACACAGAGGAGAGTAGTTCACTGACAATTGGGCAATATCACATTCATAATCGCAGATTAATCACATTCAATTTCTAATCACGCTTTACTGACCACATTCATAATCGCAATTTTTACTGACGAGATGTGCATAACAATCGAATTTGATTAACCATGTGACTGTCAGGGGGGTTCAACCCATACGAAGACGAGCCAAACAACAATAACAAGTATTCAACAAGGTCCAAGGAAAGTCTTCCGCCATTTTGGCAAGTACCCCAGAATGTAGTCAATGTATTCAGGCTTCAGTATGATTCAGCATGTGCCGTAACGTTAGGATCAGCGTTGTTTTCTTTGTGCAGAAAAAGTATTTGCATAGCTTCATAAAATTACAATTGAACCCCGATGTCACACGGACTATTTTATTGTCCAACAACTATTTTACCGATGTCCTTGCTACATTTCGTCTATGGAGGATCAGAGAGCTCTCAGATTCCATCAAAAATATCTTTATTTGTGTTCCGAAGATGAAGTGAGATTTTATGGGTTTAGAACGACTTGAGGGTGAGTAATTAATGAAAGAATTTTCATTTTTGGGAGAACTAACCATTTAAAAGAGGCAAACATGAGAGATCCAGTGTCTTTAGTTTAGGAGAAAAATCTGAGCACAGTGTCTAATGTTGTTAAGATCTCTTCTAAAGTGGCTTTCACACAGGATGTGGAAAGCTCTGTGGTGTGAAATCCATTCATTTCAATGGCTTGCTCCACAAGAGGATAGTTTGTTGCTGCGTTGACCAAAGCACACACGCAGCGGAGCGCACATGGGAGAGCTTGCGTGCACGCCTTGGTCAAAGTTAAAAAATGTTCAACTTTTGCTACTGCGCTCTGTGATGATTACCCATGTGGCCAATAGAAACGGGGCATCCAAATTTAACTCCCGGTAAAAGTTTTGAAAACTCCACCTATTTCGTTCTTGCCAGCGTAACGCAATTCACTTTGTATCTCAAGGGCTGCGCTAAACCCAGCGGCCAGCGTGGCACATGCCACATCCTGTGTGAAAGGGCCATAAAAACTATAAAGGAGACAAATATGAGAAATCCAGAGTCTCTAACCAAAGAGAAAAATCTGAGCACTGTGTGTGATGATGATAAGGTTTCTTATAAAACTTCAAAGAAAGTTTATTTTCTTACAAGAAAAGGTCAAACAGTCTTACAGTCACCTTCTCAATTCTTAAAATTTGCTTACCTAGAATGTATTAAACATAATTCATAGATAATGGTATAGGTGAGGTTAAATTAACTAGAGACTCTATCATAACGCATGCATAAAATAGTATACAATACAATATACAGGAACAGTAATAATACACACAATGACCTGAAGATATGAGTGTTCATTCTCAGAAATGTTTGTCTATACATTTTTTAGAGAAGAGTTCTTTTCTATGGCCATTATGTGTCTTGGAAATGTAGTGAAAGTTGCTCTGCCCATATTCCTTTGAGCAATAAAACCAGTGTTATCAGATGATTTGTCTTTGGTTGCCATGGAACCAGAGACCTTTTCTGCCTTTTTGGGGCATTCGTTGCATTTTTAGGGAATTTTTGGTTGGTTTCAGAGTAAGGGTCCTGGTGTTAAGGATTATTTGTTAATTATAACAAATAATTGTGTCTGATTGGTCCAAATGCTACAGGAGGCAATGAAGATTCATCACTAGGCGTTTGAAAATACGCCTAATGGAAACACACCAATTTCACAAAAATGCCCATATATCGCAAAAAAGTTTTTACTTTAGATTGTTTTTGTTTTTATGGGAATGAGGGAATGGTTTAATAAACTGCAATGGAAAAGTTCTTTTTTCGCATTAACCTGTTAACCCGCACCTGGACGCCAGCGCACTGAACGCTCTTTGTTTGCATGTGTCAATGTTTATAAATAGATTAAATGAAATGGGACAAAATTAATCATTACAAACTATATATATTATAAAGGTCTAAACCTCAAGCAGACGACATCATTTCAATGGAAATCTTATAAGGAATGTATTTGCTAAATTTGTGTAAGCTGTACACATCAAAACATGCATAAACAAAACGAAGTATGTACCAGATTTGTCGTAATAGTGAGTCATAAACACATCCACAGCTGTAACTCCTGTTTAGTTCGAAAGGTAAGGGTCCACTGAACGACATCTCATAGAGCACTTTTAATCCAACAAAGCAATAACGTTGTAATATGGATGGGAATTCCTTTGTTAACGTCTCAGTTCTTCAGGGACAGTATTGTTTGTATCCGTTATAGAATAATCTACGCTCAAAAAACTGCATCTTGGTAGTAAAAAACAGCATGGATTTGTAGAATATAGTGTCACAAACAAAATGAGACCATCCACTAAAAAACAAGTCAAATATACGCAGAATGTTGTTTATTTGAATTCTGGCACTCTCTCGTGATGGCTCATGACACGCGCTGTGACGCACCTGTAATCTGATGGGGGCATAATTTAACGATCAGCCTTTTGCACAAATAATCTTTCTTTTTTTTCCTTCTTCAACATTTTTCATATATGTGTGTGTTTGTGGGGAATGTGGCAGTATCTGCATGATTACCATCTATATGACTGATAATCAGCGTGTGATAGACGGCTATCAGTAAGAATGCAGTCTATATGAATAGTGTGCTTATTGAATATATGGCGCATCTGTATGATTACCATCTGTATTACCAGCCATCAGCATTTGATTACTGACTGTTTCAGCATCTATCAGTGTAAATGCTGTATTTCAAGCAATCTCAAGATGTACTGTAATTGGCATACATGGGTAATTTTTTTTCTTATTTCTTTTTATCATTATATTCTTTATATTCTTATTGTATTTTCTAGTGCTCAAATAAATCACTTATACGATGTCTAAGATTCTGTCTATTGTTTCTTTTTTGGGGGGGGTCTAGACATAGCATCAGAAAAATGGTTGCAATAATCTAATTTTTCATGGTACCTTCTTCAGATTTGAAGTAAAAGCTCATGAGACATGTGACTTTCAACCCATTACTTTTCTAGATTGCTCCAGGACTGATTTAATGTATTTTTTATATGAAATAAAAAAAAATCAGTGTGGTAGAATTTTTTTCAAGGCACTTCAGTGTCTATAACTTTTTAACTTTTTGAGCATTATCAACTCTGGATGATGGATAGTAAAGCCCAAAGAGTCTTCTTTCCAAATACACCAAAATCAGTCATAAACTATTACAATTTTAAGTTAGGTAGGTCATTTTCAGCTGTGAGTCCCAAAATGGGGGGTGCAGGTTAACAGGTCACATATGTAAAAAGTCAGTTTTTCTTCAATGTACTATAGCCTACAAGAAACACTTCATACGTGGCTGCTCTCCAGTATAAGGGGCTTTCCCTACCATTAATGCTTCGACAGTTTACACTGCACACGTCTGCCGTACAGTGTGGCTCTGATATGGCCACTGAAGCTGATTGCGGCCACTCTAGACAATGCTTGTGTTTATTCCAACCGCGTCATGCACGTTTCTGAAGCGGCTCTCTGTGCTACTTCTGTAAAGATACACGCATATGCCTCCTTTGAATAAATATAGCCAAAATCCGTTTTGCGAGAGGCAAAAGCTTACGTTTCAGTCGCATAACATTGGTTAATGGAAATGCTGTCATTTCGTAATACTTATCTTATCAATATTTATAAAATATTGCAAAAGTTTTGCACAAATCTGTATTGGAACCGCCACTACTGTGAAGTTTTTCAGTTTGAAATGACATCAATTCAGCTGTAAACAGTTCTACAAAAGACAGCAATGTAGTTATTCAGTTAGAATCTGTTCAGTGTTGACTGAAATCAATGTCAATGTTGCAAGATGCGATTCAGCTGTAAAGCAGCTCTACGGAAGAAGTTATGCCATCATCCAGCTTATGTGAAACTCAAGATTTGCTTTGTTTGTGAAAGTCTTTCCACAGTGATGGCACATGACAGTCTTCTCTCCGATGTCCCTGAATGATTCCTTGGCTTTTCTTGTCTGTAAAACTCATTCCACACTGATGACATTCAAGCAGGTCCCTCTTGGTAAAATCTTTATGTGGTACCTAAGGTTACCTTCTCTTTAGTGTGAGTTCTCATGTGAACTTCAAGGTATCGTTCTTGACTGAAACTCTTTCCGCACTGAGGGCATATGTAAGGCTTCTCCTCAGTGTGAGTTCTCATGTGCCTGTTAAGACTTCCTTTATGAGTAAAACTGTTTCCACACTGTTGGCAGGAAAGATTTCTCCATAGTGTGAATTTGCCTGTGGACGGTAAGGCAGGAGAAGGGTTTCTTTCCAGTGTGAATTCTCATATGATAATTAAGGGTTCCAAGTTGACTGAAACTTTTTCCACACTGTTTGCAGGTGAAAGGCTTCTCTCCAGTATGAATTCTCATATGGTGAATAAGATTTCCAGGTTGACGGAAACTCTTTCCACACTGTTTGCAGGTGAAAGGCTTCTCTCCAGTGTGAATTCTCATGTGAGATTCAAGATTTACATGTTGACTGAAACTCTTTCCACACTGTTTGCAGATGAAAGGCTTCTCTCCAGTGTGAATCCTCATGTGAACTTTAAGGTTTCCATGAAAACTGAAACTCTTTCCACACTGATTGCATGTGTAAGGCTTCTCTCCACTGTGAACTCTCATGTGCTTGTTGAGGCTTCCTTTATGAGTGAAACTGTTTCCACACTGTTGGCAGGTAAAAAGGCTGTGGGTGTAAATGTTTGTTTTTTTTTTGATTGAATCTCTTTTCACGGAGGGGGTGTTTTCTTTTTTTTGTGAATTTTCATTTGTGTGTTTTGTTTTGTGCCTGTTAAGTTTTCCTTGTTGACTGAAAGTCTTTCCACACTGAAAGCAAGCAAAATAATTCCTAGTTCCTGTCTTTTGAGCTCTTTTTTGAGTGGAAGTCTTTTCAGACTGTAAGGAACAAAAAGATTTTTCTCCAGTTATGAAGTCATGTATTTTTTGCTATTTCCTGTCTTTTGAGCCTCTGTAGATACATGATCAGTTTAGAGACGTCTTTCTCCTCAATTTCATTCAGTACTTCCCTCTCCTCTTTCAGTGACATCAGATCTAAGGTGGAAAAACAAACCAAGAAAAAAAGTTAACCCCAGTTTAATGGCACAAAGCAATCAACATCAAAACATGTAGATATGTAATGTAGATATGTAATGCAAAGCAATCAACATCAAGGGTTCCAGGGAGGGGGGGGGGGGCAGACCTTGATGTTGCTTCTGGTCGGCTTCGATTAGAGGCTGCATTGAAGCATGATGGAGATTTTTTTTCGGGACTGGAAACAATGTAGCGTATCAGACCCGAACCTCAGTACAAATGTTGTCAGGACCCGGGCAGCTTTGCGTAATTGAAGGATGTCGATCAGGACCATGGTGCCTGAAACATGAGGGAGCCGAGAGATGTTGCTGTCACATTCTTCAGAAAGGCTGAAACAGGATGTTGTAAATCAATTCCTAGTGCAACAAGTCTGTAGAAGCAAGTCCACTAACCAATCCACTTGGTTGTGTAACCAACTCTTTCACAGAACAGCTTTCAACATTAACACCATTAGAACAGTTTAGCATGACAATGTGGGGGGGCGGGGGGAGGACAGTTTGTAATTGACAATTTCAATTCCAAAAAGAGATTGTCGAATTTGGGGCAAGTAATCAAGCATCGTTCCTGTTGCTTGTTGCTGTTGCAAGTAATCAAGATTGATGGTAGAATGGATGTAAAGGGTTGTGATTCTCATGCTGTGGATTTCCATGAGAGTAATAAAATGAGAGTAAAAAAGATCGTTGGATTGCTAGCAGAACCAGACTGAAATTTCCTTTAAGGGGAAGTCCTTTTTGAACCTCTGTTCTCCACAGAACGTCCAGTTTTACAAAAGCAATCAACATCCTTATGTTTGTTTACACCAGGGTGTAATCACTTATGTGTGTATGTCTTTTTAATTCTTCAGAAAGGCAACTATTGAATAGCTTAAGTATTCAATATTCATGTTTAGTATGTGTGTTCAAATCTTATTGCTTGAAAAAGACCTTTTCTGTTCCACTCTTATTGCTTGAAAAGTTTCTGACCATCAGTTTTTTGTCAAATGTATCATATTCTTATCATAGGAATCATGTCCAAAATTATAACTAGCGCTTGTTGTTCATCTTTCTCCAATCACAAATGCAGACATGGTTTAATGTTTACGTGGCATGATGCAACGCAACGTGTAAAAAGACAGTACAAGTCAGCGGTTCTCAATTACAGTCCTCGCACACCCCTGCCAATCAGAGCACACCTTGCTTTTCAGACCGATGAGCTTTGTAAAAAACGATGCGTTTCAGAAAGGCTGGGCATAGAGGGGAAACAATAATGTACAGTATGTGGAAAATGTGTTTTTTGAACCTTAAACCGCATAAACATTTCATTACACCAAATACACAAAATCATATGACCCCTTTAAGTACTAGAAATTAATGGTTTTATTTTAGAAGCAAACATTCTGTTTAATTTGACAGAAAAATAAAACTGTTTAGACTAATTTCGTATTAATGTTTCAACTTAAATCCATGATGTCATAACAAATGCCCAATGTGAAAGCAGGATCTTCTCAGCTGCACTTGAAGGTAGCATTAACATTTGTCTGATCATGTGATCTCAACACGACTGTCGTCAAACCACTTTAGTGTGTACGATCACACTGGTGTGATTAGAACGTTCAGTGCATCACATCATGAATTCAAACCTGTTTTCGCGCTTTTCCTGGCATTTTATCATTATCACAACTATTCAGTGTTTTCAACCATATAACCAGTGTTGCCAAGTGCGCTACTTTCACACTATTGTTTTTAATGTCCGCGGGTTTAAGTGACCCCAATAACGTGATATTTGACCCCTAAAATGCGTATTTTTACAAGGGGAACTAGACCAAAAATGTATATTTTACCCTACCGGAATGTGATTTTTACCGTGGGTCCCCCTCGAAATGTGATTGGGCTAGTTTTGAATAGCAATTGGGAGGGTTTTGTTGTGAAAACCAGGCAACCCTGCATATAACGCTTATTTTAGACTCCAGACATTTAAATACACTCAAGTACTAGCAAAACAATACATTTATAGTTTGTAAAAATACAACACTAATGTCTATGGAAGCGGCAATAATGATCCTTACAAATATAAACTGACGGAATGTTTTACCGATTTTACATACACACTGTTGAGGTAACTATAAAGTTTACTCTGCTCTTCTCCCAGTTCACCAGAAACTTACTGTAATTTATTTTGGGAGGACACAATGATTCAACATGTTGTAAATCCCACAGCTTGAATTTAGCATGAACTAATATGGCGTCGCCCATCACCCGGTATGGATCAACTAAAATAGTCATTATAAAAGTGCTTAAACTTCCAAATACATTTACTTTGCACATATTTCAGAATCTGAATATCAGATATTTAATCACATAGTGAGCAAGTTTGTGAATATTATTAATAAAAAAGGAAAACAAAGTAAAAATAGATCTGTTATAGATGTTTTTCCTAAATGCTGAAGTCACGCCTGACGCTTAACCAGAAGGATTGCTTTGCATTTCCAGTCTCCAGTGCTTCTAGTCAAATAAGCGTCTATTCCGAGCTCATAATCTTTTAAAATATGTTTATAAAAAAAGCACATGGCTCCAAAGCGCCATCACTTTACAGTGTCGTAATGAGCTACATTAAAAACAGATGGACACTATTTGAATGCGTTCCTATGGAGACAGGAACAGAAGAGCATCCAATCAGAAGTTAGAATTTGTAACAGCGGCGTTCATCATTTACTCAGGAAAAAGGGGCACATTCCAGACTGCTTTTTTGCGCCCTTCAAAGGCTCTTCCAGAAGTCCGTTAGCGAACGGAACACGCGGTGGTCACAGTTAGGAGATCTTCCGATGCATTTTAAAGCAAAGTTGTGGCTGATTTCGACTTCACATACAATCGTAAGTGGAACAGGCTAATCAAATGTGTCTATTTTAATGTGATACAAAATATTTTTAATCAGAAATATTATTTAAGATGGTAGTGTAAGCAAATTTAAGTTAGTTAAGTTTGAAAAAGATTAACAGTAAATAAGGCAATTAGACAATATTTGAATATAACAATGAGAAGAAATACATATTTGCAACAAGCGTCGTCAAGGTCACATTTGGTCAGTCATTCCCTTCGTCAAGGGAGTTCCAAACGCTTATATGAGACAGTAATGCCCTACACCCTTCAAAGAACACACTTCAAGGGTTCTGCCCATAGGTATGCTCACTTCTATTTGGAATTCCCCCAAGGATCTATACAGCACTATTGTGGCTGTGGTGTCACATGACAAGCATGACGTGTTGCCATGGAAACAATATGACAATACATTCCATACATAGAATATTTTAAACTCACGTCTGAAAGGGTTAATTTCTACACATGTGACCTTCTTCATAAATATCAGTCATTTCTGTAGAGCTGCACATTTTATGGATCAAGTGAGTTCAGCTTTGAGAATGAAAACCAACCTGTTTGTTCCTCAGTATCTTCATGTTTGACTCTGAATTCTTCTTCTATCTTCAAGTCTTCATTCTCTTCTTTAATAAACGCCATCTGTGTTTGTTCCTCAGTATCTTCACGTTTGACTCTAAACGTTTCTTCAATCTTCATGTCTTCTCTCTCCTCTTTAATAAACGGCATCTTTATAATTGTGTGTCACGTGGATCTCAGTTAATCCACCAGGAGTTTTTCTGTGTTGATGAGAGAATAATTAACAGATAACAAAATAAACAGAGTTCATATTTACGTATTTGTGATTAATATTAGGAATTCAATTATTTGAATGCAATATTAAATAGATTACATTTTTATGAACACATTTGCAGTTGGTTTGTATTGATTTTAGTTTGAATTAAATTTTAATTGGATTAAATTTTTATGAACACATTTTTATGAACACATTGGCAATACTGAAATAGCAGCAAGTACAGTTGTAGCACATTCTTATTTTTGTGCTAAATGAAATGGTAAAACTTATACACTATAAATACACCAATTAATAGAATATTTCTACTTCAGTAGTAAAAGTCGAGTGCACTTAGATGTTCTTAAGATTATTAAAAGTACTAAAGAATATTTTTTATTATATTAAATATGAAATTAGTGTGCAAACATAAAGCACTTTAAGTACATTATGGAAGTATACTAAGTGTACATAACGTGTATTACACAGCACTTTTTTCTCCTGAGTTTTCATTGAACATGTTTGTGTTTGTTCTCTTTTATCGTCGGCGCTAATTCGAATTAACGTTACTCAAACATTTAACGGATGATTCTGTTCAGATGATTCGGATTCTCAGTTTCTCTCGCTTCTTTCCAGTAACTTACTTAAACTATGTACTGATTAGCGCTATAGGGAGAGAAATGAGACGCACCTTTCTGTTATTGACATGTGGATGCGCTTTACTCGCAAAAATAAACTATAAATAAACTGTTACAACATTATTTTTAAGATTAATTCATTTATTATCGTAGCTTGTAAAAACGTGTAAACTTAGTGTAGTGTTTGTATTGTTTTTTTTGATTTTAAAACTATAAAAATTTCTTAAGGCGTTTTTTCAGGCGAGTCTGAGGGGGTGCTGCGCAGCTTTGTGGCTTAAAAAGTGTAGACTGAAATTGCGCAGCTTTATTTTATCGACGTCGAGTATTAATATAATAAGCATCGTAAATCTCTCTCTCTCTCTTATAGTATTTAGGCGATGTAATTTACAATTTAACCCACCACGTCCCCCTCTGTGTTTTCCTTACCCCCCTTTGTGCATTACATTACATATAAACATTATTGGGGTTTATGCGGAGGCTGAGGGGGACACCTTTCACGCGTTGTTGACTAATAAACATCCTTGTCATTTATGTTACTTTTTTACTCTTTTGTGAAAATCATTGCAAAACTCACATGTAATTTTTGTTTTCCAATTTTTTTTTTGTTTGTTTGTTTTGGTCTCTCGGTAGCAAATGGCAAAGCAAAAAAATATAGATTTGTTGCAGTTTCCAGTCTATCAACCCCCCCCTCCTACTCGTGACTCGACACACTTCAGAGAGAGCTGGAAATCGTGGGAGGGTCATACACAACAAGGTCTAAAAAAAAAAAAAAGAAAAAGAGGAGTACTCGATCATGTCTTGAAAATTTGCTTTGTTTTTTTTTTTTTAGAGAAGCTCAACTGAGAGTCCAGAATTGAACCAAGGTATTTAAAGTGCCCCTATTATGGGTCATTGGCAGAGGTGGAAAGAGTACAAAAATATTCTACTCAAGTAAAAGATCATCCGTAAT
>NC_056600.1:26125206-26125306 GCF_018340385.1 Cyprinus carpio | reverse complement strand
CCTGCCAAACTTTCATGGTTGCAGTTAGTGTTACTATAGTAAATCCATGGTGAATGTTGCAGATCTGGACACTGGATAGTTCATTCGCGGCACAATGTTT
>NC_056600.1:26125023-26125088 GCF_018340385.1 Cyprinus carpio | reverse complement strand
TAGTAACAGCGTCACATGATCACGATCGGCTCCCGCTGCACTGGTCCAAACTGATAAACGGTCCG
>NC_056600.1:26124759-26124876 GCF_018340385.1 Cyprinus carpio | reverse complement strand
ATGCAGGTATGCCAAGCGAAAATAATTCAATAAATGTACATAACTTTTTTTTTATTTTAAAGCACAAATAGGAATTTAAACACCATTTAGTAATATTAGAAAAATAACAATTTTATA
>NC_056600.1:26124570-26124669 GCF_018340385.1 Cyprinus carpio | reverse complement strand
TGTGAAACAATTTTTATTTATTTTTTTTTTTTACGCACACTTTCGCCACAGTGACATATCACATCTTATTCTTTTCACATTTGTATACTCCGTCATCTT
>NC_056600.1:26124244-26124377 GCF_018340385.1 Cyprinus carpio | reverse complement strand
CAAAGAAAAAAAACACGAAAGGCCATTTTGATGCACAAAAACACTTAAGTCCCAGGCCGATGCCATATAAAAAAAAATTGCAAAACGTATGACGCAAAGTCTCTGCAAAAATGTTTCAAAAATGTTTTCTCAA
>NC_056600.1:26122325-26122529 GCF_018340385.1 Cyprinus carpio | reverse complement strand
TTCGCTGTTTTCTAAACTGACAAGGCTCAACTGGTACATAATACTCAGAGTCGCTTTCACTTTGCAACTCACTTTCTTCCATTCTGTTTGCTGGTACACTAGAGTTCTCCTGAGGCTGTCTCCTCTTTGATTCGGATCTCAGCGTTGGATTGACTTCGAGAGGCAAGTGATCGCATGGCATCAACAGGTTTCGATGTAATACTC
>NC_056600.1:26121985-26122068 GCF_018340385.1 Cyprinus carpio | reverse complement strand
CCAGGTTCTCACTTTTATTCATAGACGGGCTGCTTGTGTCAAGCCCGAAGAGCACATCAATAGGAAGTCTTGGGGAACGACCA
>NC_056600.1:26121757-26121854 GCF_018340385.1 Cyprinus carpio | reverse complement strand
CTGCCCATTCCCTTGGGGGTGGTAGGGAGTAGTCCTCGATCCAATGATCCCACTGTACTTTTGCAGTTGTCCAAACAGCTGATTTTCGAACTCTTCT
>NC_056600.1:26121576-26121686 GCF_018340385.1 Cyprinus carpio | reverse complement strand
CCTGTGCGAATCTTGTGAAATGATCAACTATTACAAGGATATATTCATATCCTCCTCTACATTTCTCCAGGTGAAGGAAGTCCACAGAGACAAGTTCGAATGGGTAAGTG
>NC_056600.1:26121153-26121301 GCF_018340385.1 Cyprinus carpio | reverse complement strand
TGCCGGACCCGCTGGTCTCAACTGCTTAGAAGAAGGTTTTACTCCTGACTGTAAGTGATGAATAATGAACTGTATGTCCTTGTCATCCCTTTGAGCTCTTATGATCTCTTCCTTTGACAGGGGTCTTGCTGATACTGTATTGGTCTCT
>NC_056600.1:26114637-26120074 GCF_018340385.1 Cyprinus carpio | reverse complement strand
CTCACTCTGCCCCCCCCCCCCCCCTCCCACATGAGCAGTCAAATGTCAATGGTTCCGCAAATTTGGCCACTATCTCTTTAGAGCAAAATGGCCCAAATCCCTAGAACAAAATACAGGATACAAGACGGGTTCATCCAGAATCTCACACATGCCACTTTAAGACAGTCAAAGCACATGTCTACTTAACGTGACACAGTATTGTGGCCTCATCTTAATAAAACATCACATTTTGTAGATATAAGATCATGTTGAAATCATCCTTTCAGTAGGTATAAAAACTTATATTGGTAGACACAATGATAGAGAATCGGAACATAAAAAACTCAGAGGAAAATAGAAATCAGTTAAAATCCGTAAAATCATTTACTTTTGATATTTCATACTTATTCCTACCTCCTTAGGCGAGAATGTAACTCATATGTGTGACTAATCTTCCCTACATAAGTATCAGTTCAGATTCAACCTATCTGTGTCAACATCACATGCATCTCCATTTGTTTGCATCTGTGTCAATTGGGCAAGACCGGATTGGTTACTCGCATCATCGCTTGATACGCCTACCCCTGTAGTGATTGCTGAAATAGAATGCCTAATAGAACCTACTAATACATGCCTCCACAAATCACAACAGGGGTGACTATCAGAACCTAAAATCAACATATAATAGCAAACAATTGGTACGCACAGTATGCAAAATCCAAGTTCCCCATCCACCCCATCAGGGCCACCTTTCCAAGCAATTCCAAACCTATTGAGGCCACATCAGCCCTCTTTTGGGTCAGGGATGGATTCTCTTAATGTGATCCACACTATTTGTTATGTTGTCTGAGTTATCTGTGACTATATAAACAAACATGACACTCCTAACATTTTACCACTCATCCTTGGTTGCGAGGTTTAAGAAGATCACTCACTAGTTCTGTTGGACAACTGCTACTCTCATCTTCTTTAAACTCTTCGTAAGTTACATCCTAAAAAGCGTGAGCAGTATCATTTTTCTAATGACCAAACACCTCCCAGGCTTAAACCATTAAGCTTATTTCAAGGAAAACTGCAGTTCCTACTCCTGGAAAGAAAATAGCTAAGACCATCCTACATTTTACCAAATAGGAAGTGATGTTCCAAGGACTAGCTATCTTGTAAACCAGTTATAACGATTCAGGTGATACTCTGAATAATCTCGCTTCTGGTCTATCTAGTATGCTTTACTCGTGTTTCCCACAAGTATCAATGTCTTTCCTTGTTAGAAACCTGTAGTTCCTGTAGAGAGCAGAGCTGGGTAGCAACATCCACGCCACTATCCTTCATCTATAATGATAGTAAGCCCATTCCCCACAGGTCCAACTTATACATGGGGCCACTATCCAAATAGGAAAATGGACAATGAACCATAATTATCAACAGTTTTGATTTCTCATACTGAATAGTACAATTAATAATCTTCCCTTCTACAGTGTTTGAATTAGAGTTTAGGGAACATTCCTCATGACATGTTGGACATTCCCACATTAATGTTTCAATTGAAGTTGGAACACCATAACACAAATCTGCGAAATGTGACCTGTATCATGAAAAACTGGTCCTTTGTAAAGGCAGTAGTTTTCTCATATGAACAATTTATAAATCTTGAACGAGGAAAACAATAAGGCCTATTTGATTTAGATAATTTCGCATCGTAGAACTCTTAGGAAATCTGGGTGGTATATACATCTAGCCTTCAGGCAAACCATATTGAAGTACGGGATGTGTTTTCCATGCTGAATGTAAATGAAACATACCCACATTATACTTCTATTCCTCTTTCAGAGTTCCTCTTTGGAACAATGCCAGTGCAAATGCATCATTCCCTTCCACATTTGGCTTTGCTGTGCTAAAATTCCTAATACATAGAACATTGATCATGAACTCATAATCACGCTCGACATCTGTTTCAGATGCATCCGTGGATAAATCAATACAAGGTTGGAGATAGATCAGAAATTTCCTTTCAATAGATAGTGCTTCTTCATATCCAATAACCGTAATCTGAACACTCTGATAAAATCTGCTCCTAGTATGGACCTATGGCAGAATATCCTCCAGTGTCGTGACTATACCTAGGCTATGGTATATTGAATAAGAATTGATTATCCCTACTCCACACTCTCCAAATCATTCCTGATGCTCTTCTTTACTATGTCTATTCTGCATCTTTCTTATCAACTCATCCATGCTCGTGTGCCATAGTAAGCTTTAACATCAGACCAACTACAAACTTCTGAACAGAATAAATAAAAATTCAGTAACATACAAGTTTCTAATATTCTTTCAGATTCATCATTGGTCATACACTTTACAGCTATAGGATCACAGTGTATAAAACTCATCCTTTCATGTTCGAGAGTAAGTATACAATGTATTGTCATGAGGGAGACTTCCCTTTGAGTGTGATAGTTCCCCGTTCGTGGGTTGGAGTCAGTCTCTGTCTTAATTTCTCTACTTCCCTTAAGAAAATCACGGAGACAATTATTGCAGCTATTGTCACTCAGACACATGTGGTATCCCCTTATTCAACCCATTACCAGGCAATCTTGAATGGGTGCCACGGTTTTGAATTCTCTCCTATTCTTCTGAAATAGTAGAACGTATAATGTGCTTCCATATAATGATTTCGCGCTTTGTATTCATCTTATAAAGGATTTAGCACCCACTCTGGTGTACCCTCTTTTTGGCCTACTCATATTGACTAAAGCAGTATTTGGAGGTCTCTTGGCTATTCTCGGCTCGGTTTTTAACTAGAATCGCCCCATGCCTGTTATCCAACATGCTGGTGGATCTGTATCTATTTTAGTAAACTCTCCCTGAAATTAAACTTGAAGCAGGAATCCTAAAAGTACTTAATGGCACTTAGTCGCAGTAATACAGGTTTGTCCCTGCGCCACCCGTCATTCTCTTAACTACCTCAAATAAGGAAATTAGATCATTTCATTTTCAGGATCCCAATATACTTCACTTCTATATGCTTCGAAAACTCCGTATTTTACAGTAAACAACCAAAAATGGGGTTCTATTGGAAATACTCTCTTTGGCCGTATATGTGTGTAGGGTAGGTTGTGTTCAATGAAGCTAGTAAAGCATGGACAATGTTCTCATCAAAATTCGGCAACTGCTGCTGCTATGTACGCGGAGTAAAAACTCTAATGGGGTAGTACCGCAATAGACTTAGCCCGTACTGGTAACGGCGTGGTGTAAGGAGGTTAGCACTGTTTTGACTCAAGGGCAATCTATCTTCTTTGCTTTGGCAACCCACACCTCACTATAGAGGTAGTTCCCCCTTGTGTCATCAGCACCTCGTCTCCCTGATTATCAAAGCAGGAGAATCCCCGTCGAGATTCTATTTTAAATTGGGCTTGCTGCCTCTCTGTAGAATAATACTCAATCTTGAAGAGTGGCATCCACTGTGGTTGATAGTGTGTCAGTACTCCCGTCCGGGTACTCGATACAGGGGCTGGTCCAAGATATCTGGTTCTCCCACATTCGGTCAGGCTTCAGGCTCTTGATTAAGCACACTCGGCCTGGAACAAAGGAGGAGGTAGGGTGTTCTGAGGGCGCGAGGGAGACACAAAGAAACGTCAGCCATTATGGAATTAAGCTTCTCAAGAGGGACGTACGTAATCATCCTGCATCACCTCAGATCACTAAGGAAGTAAAACCTGAGCGACCCTTAACCCATGGGGTGGGAAAAGGTCTTCCCATTAGTATTTCAAATGGTGAAAATTTCGTGGTGAAGATGAGTATTCTTTCTTCCAATACGGGCAGGTAGGCAAATCTACCCATTCTTCCCGTATCAATTGATGCTTCCTAGTAAGCCTCGATAAACTGTTGTGTTAGTCTTTCCAATTTGCGAAGGACTGTGGATGGATTGATGTCAGGTGGCCCACAACTGCTAATGTCTAGAGTAAGTATCTTGTAGCATAGTAGCTGTTTGTACATTAAACTTATACAGATGCAGGAAGCAGACGATTTCCCAACGCCTTTGTTGAACCCATCTGCATCCTTTCCCCCATTCTCTCTCTTCTACACTCTCCCCAATCGTGTAGGTGCGCCTTATCGCGTACGCGCTCTCCTTATGCTCCACCTCACACATTCAGTAGCGCATATTTTTCAACGGTCCCATAGTTTAGCTTTACCAGAACAAGTTCTCTTTCTACTCCCCTGCTTTTAGACATCTTCCTTCTGCGCCATGTCATGGTAAGCATTGTCATACTCGAGCAAACTTAAGGTTCATGCAATCTACACCATCTATACAGTACCACATTAGACTAGTATAAGAGCACCCCAGTCATGGTCTCGTTCACACCCATATCCACTTCTTTCCCCCCCCTTTTTCATTGAGCGCTCGACTTCTCCTTTCCACGGGCCCCCCCCAATTTGTCTCCTACTAGCTCTCCTCGTGAAATCACCCTCCTCACAATTTCACCATGCTCCCTCTTGCACGTATTTTATTGTTCGTATTTCTATACTTTGATGTGCTCCTCGGACTGCCCCCAGCCAGCGTCATTTTGACGTCCGCATACAGCTCACTTTGTCCACGTCTTTTTCCCTCTCTCAACCCGTCTCCACGGGGTTCTCCAAGGTTCGCGCGTATTGCCGGATTTCCACCCCCCCTTGCTCCAGTTCATAATTCTCTGTGTCCACAGTCGTGCACTCTGTGACGGTCTCCAATAATATCAGTCGCGTCATCAGACCGTAACTAGCCTGAGTCCTCTTCTCCCCCTCCGCCCCCCCTTCCTTGCTTTTCCTTACCCGTTGCCTCCCTTCCAAACTCTCCTCCCATTTTTTCCTCGTCGCCCCCAATCTATCTTCCACTCTCTACTTTTCTTACACATTTTTTTTCCTCTCTTTTGCGACCCTTAACATTTCGTTTGTGTACTATCTTTTGCACAGCTTGTATTGTCGACGTCCGGACGGAGTGTTAATTAGATTACTAGCCTAATTTGGGGGTGAGAGCTATTCTCACTTCTCATTCTCAGAAGTCCAATCTTTATGAGCGCACAGTTATGTTTACATCCAGTGCTCTAGATCATTGTGGTAGGTTGACTCTTTGCAAAGACTCTTAAGTCTATGTCAGGACATTTGTATAGGCACGATCATAGTACCTGAATTGTTCCATATCAAAGGTGATTGACTTTTGAGGCTTAGCTGCTTCTTTTGCACTTCATCTGCTTTTCTCACTTGCTACAGCCTGTTCTTCCTCGCCATTGTGTGACCCCTTACTTTTTTGGCTAGCTCGGGAGGGTCAGCTGTACTCTTTGTTAACGTCCGACAGATTTGAATGTGCGATTGGTTTTACCCATCTTGCAGTTTTGAAATCTCTGCAGCCTTCCATGTTTTAGGCAAAAGTCAATTTGTACCATCCCCCAGGGCATACTTTGAATCAGTGTAAATTTTTAACCCT
>NC_056600.1:26112964-26113060 GCF_018340385.1 Cyprinus carpio | reverse complement strand
GTCGGTAATGGGTTTACAGAGACCTGTAGACTAGACAGGAAAGAAAAAGAAACCAGGTTATCAGTGAATTTAATGTCCATGTTCAATTTGTGCATT
>NC_056600.1:26112669-26112734 GCF_018340385.1 Cyprinus carpio | reverse complement strand
TTACAAAGAGGAACTCTGAAAGAGGAAATAGAAGGAGAATGTTGGATATGTATGCAGTTACATTC
>NC_056600.1:26112496-26112580 GCF_018340385.1 Cyprinus carpio | reverse complement strand
CCAAGAGCAAATAAGGCTTTTTTGTTTTCTCTTCAAGATTATAATTGTTCATATGAGAAACTGCCTTTCAAAGGACCAGTTTTC
>NC_056600.1:26109906-26111287 GCF_018340385.1 Cyprinus carpio | reverse complement strand
ACACAAATGTCATCTCTCAATCCTTCCAAACATCCTTCCATGAACTGCTATAATGCAGCCGGGGGCGTTCATGAGCCCGAAGGGGATACGGACCCATTCATATAACCCCCACGGTGTAGTAAAAGCTGTCAACGGTCTGCTTTCTGGTGACATAAATCCTTGATGGTACGCCTTCCCTTGGTCTAACAAAGAGAAACATTTATTTCCTCCCAAGCCATCCAGTATGTCCTGTACTCTTGGAATCGGTTGGCGATCAGGTACGGTTTTCTGGTTGAGGTCCCTGTAATCAATGCACAACCTCAGACTGCCATGTTTTTTTCGGACACACACAATTGGGGACGAGTAAGGCGAATGAGATTTTCTAATCCACCCCTGGGCGATCAAATCATGAAGATAGTCTTTCATCTCTTGGTACAACGGCTTTGGAACAGATGTATACATCCGCACAACAGGTGTCTGATCTGTTAAACTGATGCTCAACTGTAGGTCTTTGACACACCCAATGTCCTCATCTGATTTTGAAAAGGAATGACATTCCTCTCGCAGCATTTGTCGAACTTTCTGTTGCTGTTCCAGAGACAAATGGCTCACATCTACAGGTGGGTTCCACACACCTTCACTGTTAGCCTCACCCTCTCATTAACACAGGCTGTTGTTACACAAGATGATGTTGTTACTGGTAGCACTGACTTTATTGCTTGTACTGTCCCAAGCTCAGTCTTTCCCACCAAGAGGATGTCATGGTCGGTCACATTCTGGACACTGATTTGGATCACAGGTCGTCTGCCCTTTTCCAGAGTCAAGAGTGTTTCAAGGGATTCCAGTCCATCAGGGCACTGTGGATTGACAGATGGTTCAAACAACACGACACTATCCTGCTTCATACATGGCGCTTTTACTTGACACTTGACGTGCATGATAGCATGTTTTGGCACATTGACATGATCTTTTGTTACCTTAACAAAATACTCGCTTGAAACTCAGCTGTCACCAAGTTAATGAATGTTCGGATTTTACTTCTCCCCAAACTAGGAAAGGCACATCTCACAGTCTTGTTCAAAAGCCCTTTGCTCTCTTTACCCTGCCCGCTTGCTTCACTCTGTTTCATTACCTGCTCAATTACGTTGTAACCAATGATTGGCTTGGACAACTGCTGGCCTTTTAGTACAAGTACAGGAATGACTAATTCTTTCATTTTGTTTGCATGAGGAGCTAAGCTGAACGTGATTTCAACCCATCCTTCGTAGGGCATGCTGGAACCATTGGCTGCGACAAGATTCAAGTTGTCTGTGGCCTCTGTCGTTTCGGAAACGTCTCGTACCTTTACTCCAGGTATGTACTGATCTTTCCACTGTCGATCTACAATGCACACTTGAGATCC
>NC_056600.1:26108174-26108804 GCF_018340385.1 Cyprinus carpio | reverse complement strand
GTGAACTTGTTTGCACAGCAAGGAGCGAATCAGTTGTGTGCTTTATTTCACCTATTTGTCTGTGTACTATATCTTCTCTCTCCACTAGCTGTCTCTTGGCTGGGTTTTGCTCACTCCTGTTTACATCAGTTAACATCATTTCACTCAATTTCTCATTTATGCTTAATAGTTCCGCCATGCCTCCATCCTCAAATTCCTCCAGCTCCTTTCGTAATAAATAATTACTTAGAAGACTGACTAAGGAAAGGCGTGTGACATTTGTTTCTATTTTAATTGCAAGGAACTGGCTCAGTTCAATTAATTTTTTTCTTTAGGCATTGTGTACACAGTCTCTCACCCGATTTCTTCCTGAAGGCTGTGTAAAAGCATCCATCTTTACTGTGGTGTTTCACAGTTTTTGCGTGTGTGAACTTTGACTTACCTGACTTGACCTAGTTGCTTCTGGTGGTTGCTGTACCCCAAAGTGCAAGCTTTCCTCCGCTCAATCGGCTCTGCCTTGTCACTTGACTCAACTGTTTCCACATCCAGGTAGTTAAGAGATACCGTCGATGGGTGTTCCTGACGATAGTGAGGGATGACCCATCTGACACCTATCCCAGCTGCGCCTCCAAAATTGTAGTACTCCTGAAA
>NC_056600.1:26107696-26107793 GCF_018340385.1 Cyprinus carpio | reverse complement strand
TTACCACATGTTAATTGTTTAAACGCTGTTCAAAGACTCGTATCTGATGTACTTCATACAATAAAGACACATGAAAGATCAAGATAAACGTAATGCA
>NC_056600.1:26086388-26107350 GCF_018340385.1 Cyprinus carpio | reverse complement strand
CATACTGAAGCGTGCGATGACGTCATGACGCAGGTATGCCAAGCGAAAATAATTCAATAAATGTACATAACTTTTTTTTTATTTTTAAGCACAAATAGGAATTTAAACACAATTTAGTAATATTAGAAAAATAACAATTTTATAAAATGGATTGAAGGAAAATTTGCCACATAAACATAACTTGTATTCAATATATAACACTTGCTATCTGGGTTGCCACCGAGCGGCAACCTCCCGCTCTCTCTCGTGAAGCCAATAAGGAAGTGACTAAAACTGCAATTCATCGACTGGCCGCTTGAGGCTGGCTGCAAAAGGGAGTCAGTCCCATAGACTCCACATGTTAAAATGCCCAACTTTACAGCAGAAAAAAAAACATGTTTACAGCCTGGTTCAAAAAATTATTTTGGTCTATATTGCTAATTTTGCCCTTCATGACAACTGTGAGGGGGGTGAATTTTTTTATAACTCATGCGTTTAAATTATATTAAGCCTTAAAGTTCTGTATAATTAAGGGCGTGACCACTTGAGTGACAGGTGGATTGCCGCTGCTGACAATGCCGTCGCGCTAGGTGGGCGTGGTTTCAGCAACCAGCTCCCGCCTTTTTGTCCATTTTCGATTTTCCGGGAGAGTCGCGCGGTGACGCACTGCCAAGATGGCGCTGGCCCGCTCTGCACACTTTGAGCTTCAAAACCGCTATTGAGGAGACTATGGGTGACGTCACGGACACTACGTCCATATTTTTTTACAGTCTATGGTTGCCACGCGCAACGCGCCTACATTTGAAATAACGAAATTGTAATTGAAATCGGCTTTGTTAGCATATGATTTTTTAAAAACTTTGAAAAAATATTTTTATATAAAATTATTAGTAGAACATTTTACGCATCTTTATTCACCTCAAAGCATATCCGCTCCCGCGCCCCCCCTGTGAACTCTGGCGCAGACCCCAGGTTGGGAACCAATGATTTAGGCAATGTACATTTACATTTACAAACGTTGTGTTTTCTGACCTTGCCATTCAATTACATAAAACTAATTGTGTTTTTATGCAAAGGCTGAGGGACATCTTTCACTCTTGTGACTAATCAACATCTTGTCATTTATTTACTTTTTTCCTCTTTTGGAAAATCATTGAAACACTATCAATGTGACTAATCAACATCTTGTCATTTATTTACTTTTTTCCTCTTTTGTTTGCTATCAGACAAATGAAGCTAAAATGATTTAGGGGAAAATGATAGCATATATTTGTTTATGTTTCGTTTCATTTTCTATTTGTCTTCTATTTGAGTTAGACTTCAGAGAGCCCTGGAAATGATAAAAAAAAAAAAAATAAAAAAAAAACCCAAGGAGATGCTGCGATCATCTCTTGAAAATTTGTGCTCTGTTTTTTTTAGAGAGGCTCTTCGCTAGAGAGTCAGGAATTAGACCAAAGGTATTTAAAGTGCCCCTATTATGGGTTATGAAAGGTTCATATTTTAGTTTTGGGAGTCAAGTTGACATGCATGCAAGGTCAAAAAAACACTTTCATTGTCTTATAATATGCATTTTACTTTTTCTGTGCTTGCTCCGCGACTCCCAAGCGATTAGGCTCAATGATTCATTTTTCCAAACCCCTCCTTTGCATGGCTAATCTCGCGGTGATTGGTCTCATTTTCATTTCTTCTGCGCCTGCCAATGCCTGATAAAGAAAGCGGCGTTTGTGGCCGCCAGTGCTGCTATGTGTGCAGGCGTTGCCAGGAAACACGCTATTTTTACTGCTCTAAAAGCGGTACCTAAAGTGGCTGAGAATTAATTTGCATTTTTCATTCAAACCAAAAGAGTAGAAAAGCCTGATACACAGCTTCACCTAAAGGGGTCTGTTTTCTTTGTATGAGGCCAGCTAAAACCTCAGCATACTTCAAAATAGGTGTGTTTTCTCCTCGATCATAAACTCACTGGTGAAAGAGAGGAAGAGCTGAGTGGAGAGAAATGGTGAGTGTGATTTTTACCAAATTTTGCTGCGTTCCTGGATCAACATTCCAGTCAACCAATCAGAACTGAGATTTAACTTTTCAGGAAATATCTGTTTTAGGCTTACAATCAGGGTTAGGTGCTTCTACTCCCTTGTTAATCAGATATCATTTCACACGCACTGATTTTAGAAATAAATTATGGGTAGGGTTAGGTTTAGGGGTAGGGATTGGGTTAAATCTATATTTTTGGACAATAATGTTGATCCAGGATCATCAAAAGATGTTGATCCAGGAACATGTCTTTCTTGGCTCATCTCCTCTGATACAGTGTTGGGCAAGTTACTCTGAAAATTTTATCACTGATCCTTTTAAAAGTAATCACGTTACTGTTCTGATTACTTTATTTTAAAAGTAATTAGTCAGTATTAGTTTACAATACTAGTTATGTTACTTTTTTCTCCATGAAATTTATGATATCCCAGCATACACACTCCCGATAAATATTTGTCGATGAGCCTTTTCAGAAGAATATGTGTCTTTACTGAATTCCACAAATAAAAGCCTGGCGTATCCTTTAGGGTGCACTAGGTGTTTGTGTAATAATCAGGGTCAACACAGCCTCTCTTTCTATTATGTGTGAACTGATTGGATTTAGCATAGTGACCACAGTGGAGAGCAGATGACTCCAAGGTTTTACACAATATCAAGGTTATTGCGAAATGGCAAATATCATTTGCATATTTCTTCATATTTGTTTTCCCCATTTTCTGATATCATTGTTCATTTTTCGGCATTGTACATCCACTCTTGTGATGCCAAAAAACAAGGACACACTCACAGCTACCTCCTCCCATGCCTGTTTCACCTCAGGGAACTTTGGTGGAATCCGGCTTGTCCTGTAGATGGTCACAGGACCAATCACCGTCTCATCTCCCATTCCCTTTAAAATCCGGTTGAAATTTTGACATGTTGGGATTTGATATTTGAGTGTTTGATTTTTAAATGGGGAAAACTGAACGCTTCTCTATCGAGGAAATGGCTCTGCTCCAGGACCAATCTAAAGCGTAACTGAGCAGAGCCATTTCCTCGATAGAGAAGCGTTCAGTTTTCCTGGCTTGCAAATTCAGCCATTTAAATAGCAAATCCGCCATGGTGCAAGTGCAACTGTCAAAATGTGATTCATTATGTTCTTTTTGTTTACCACTAGCGCATGCTAATGATGTTTTTATTCTTCTATAGAAATAATGCGTGCGTAGCCTACAAGTCAATAGTTGTCATCATCGTACAGTCTACATGCATGTCGTACAAAAGTTTATTAGATACATGTCACACAGTGTGACCAGAAATGATCTTATAGGATTGCTAAAATTGTGCAGTGTGTAGAAGGCTTTATTCTGAACGGGCAGGTAGAGAATATATGTATATTTTATGATTTGATTTAGAAAAAAAGTTGCATTTATAATGCATATCTAATAATGCTTACCTATCTTTTATGAATACAAATCTATGCTCTCATGTGATGGTTCAGCAAAAATGTTAACGTAGGCTGTAAATTTCAGTTGTACGTCCCAAGGATGACTATGGTGCAAGACACCCAAGATCCTATCTTGGATTTGTATTGAAATGCAGCCCATATTTGATGTTTCCTTCTGGTGTGACAAGGCTCTTGAAGAGCTTCACCTCAACAGTCAGGTCATCATCAACCATCTGAAGGCTGTCATCAGGCGTGATGGCCACTGCAAGCTCAACTCCTCATCATGCACTACTGTTGAGATATAAATTAAATAAGACTAGTACATATTAAATTGCTTTGCTAGAAATCATTTTGAAATCTGTCATTTAAAGTTGCTTGCTCCTGTGCGTCCAGTGCAGAAATCTTGGAGGGCAGACTGACTGAGGAATGAAAAAGTGCAAGATCATGAGACTTGTTTTTAAATGCTGAACGTTTTTTTAACTTAAGTGCAACGTGTTTGTAATGCTGTTTTGTGTGTGAGATGCTACTAAAAGATGTGGGACCAAGCACAACATTCAAAAGACATCCAGCATGTTGAATTGAAACACAATGAAAAAACAATGGAAAAGTATTGCAGTAGAATGCAAAAAAAAATCATTCTGTGCGAATGATCCTACTAAAAGCTACTGAGCAAATAAAAAAACAAGGAAAATCAACATCAATGAACATTCAGGCAATAATGGAGAGGTCGAGGCAGTGGCACACCGACAAAAGAAAATGTAAAAAAGTTTGGCAAGATGCTTTTTTTATTTACCGAAATCAATTCAAGGGCAGTATGTCTAGTTTATAAGTTTATTATAGTATGTCTAGTTTATAAACAGTCAGTTGCTGTTTTGTAAGAGTACAATATCCATTGTCATTATGAAGCAAAACATTCTCAAGCTTTCTCAAAGTACAGCGGTGAGAAAAAAGAACGCCAATGAGCTGCTCTAGGCAGAGTGGAGCAGAGTTTTTTGCTGTTGAGAGAGTATTAAAAAAGAATGATGAGAGAGGAGGTCCCAGAGTATGATGCTGTTCTCAGCAACCTTATCCAGGAGTCTGACAGTCGCTCTGAGGACTTCAGACACAATGCTACTGACTTTGAGCTGTTTGCTCAACCCTTCACCATCAGTGTGGACACAGTCAGTGACTATCTTCAGATGGAACTAATTGAGCTTCAGTGTGATTCAGAACTGCAACACAAGTTCAGGTCCCTTCCCTTGACAGACTTCTACAAATGTGTCCCAGCAAACAAGTACCCAAAGATGTGCAAAAGGCACAAGTGATGCTTTCTCTCTGTTTTGGCAGTACCTACACTCTGTGAGAACAGACTTCGGAGTCTGATGAACTTGAACTGATGATGAACTGAGAAGCAAGCTAACAGACTCTCACCTATACAATATCCTGATTTTTGTCTATACGCAGAGTCAGCTGCAGCATTAATTTGGAAAAACTTTTTTGAAAAAATAAAAGGACCAGCTTCATGTATCTCATTAGAGTTCTTTGGAAAATTGCAAGCTTCATATGCTGCTAGAGTTCACAGCTTACTAAAGCTGTATTAGGCACTAAACTGCACTGTACTGTAAACAAGATTGTTTCTACATTTTCATTGTAATATAAGTTAATTGTGAACTATTAAAAATTAAAATAGCTGGAAAAGCTGTATTAGGCATTGAACTGCATTGTACTGTAAATAAGACTGTTTCTATGTTTTCTTTGTAATGTAAGTTAATTGTGAACTATAAAACATTAAAATAAAATAGATCGAAAAGCTCTGTTAGGCACTGAACTGCATTGTATTTGGTAAAATAGATGAAAACAATCTTATTTACTTATAGTACAATGTACAATACAGTTCATTGTAGCCACTATTTATATCGTCGTTTTACAGTACACAATGATAGGAAACTTGATAGGAAAAAGTTTGGGCACCTCTGCTTTAGACCCATGATGTGCATCAAAGGGTTAATTTATTCAATATACATTTTAATATTCCTGTATCTTTCTACAAAAGTGTCATTAAACAATAAAAAACAGTGTCAAAACAAAGCATTTAATAATTTAAACATCTAATGAAAACTCTTACAGTTTTTACAAGTATTACAAGAATTCATTGAGAACAGTACTTAACGAACTCCTCGTTTTAAAAAGAATCTAGGTGAAGTAGCATTACTTAATCTGATAAAGCTGAACACCGTTTATGTTGCAGCATTTGGACCATCCTGCAAAAATGCATCGCCAAAGCCAATTTTTTGTGAGAGCCTGCAATAAAAATTTGTGTTCCAATGTGTCAAAAGCTTTGTAATAATCTAAAAAGAAAATGAAACCATCATCGTCTATTAAATCTGAATAATCTAACATATCTAGAACTAACCGTATATTATTAGAAATGTGCCTTTTCTGCATAAATCCTGATTGTGTTGCGTCAATTATAGAGTTCAAAACATATTTCAATCCTTTTGATAGAACTAAATCTATAATTTTATAATCATTATTTAATAATGTAATTGAATGGCAATTGTCTATTAAGAGGGGATCTTTATTTAATTTTGTGATAAGCGTTATTAATCCTTGACATAATGTGGCTGGAAGTAATGTTTTCTCTAGACTCTATACTTCTCTATACCTTCCTCATAAACAAAGAAAATTGTATTTCCTCATTAAAAAAAATGGCGCGCGTCCATATGCAGCCAGATTCTCTCAAACTCCCGTCAGAACAGTTTTTTTGTGTTTTTTTCTTGTGAGTCACAGTGTTTTTGTACCTCTTCATTGCGTCTACCTGTCTTCAAGCGTGCTTACAGTCCTGAGTTTATGCTCGATGTCGGCAGAACCACTTCTTTTTTAGAGTTAAACTCCACACATGCATGAAGAGGAGCTGCGGGACCTCGGTCTGCTCCGGAGGCCTTCACCATCACCAACCCCCACTGCTGCGTCTCGCCCACAGCGGAGGCGCCACAAGCGGCATGAGAGGAAGCAGAAGAGGGGTAACTTTCATGCAGAGAATGACCTTGACATTGGAATCGAACCACCACCAAAGGAAGAAATTGTTTTAGCCATTAAGTCCCTAAAAAAATGGAAAAGCCCCAGGACAAGATAACCTGAATGCAGAACTTTTCAAAGCAGACCCAGAACTCACCTCCAAAATACTTCAACCACTATTCAAAACTATTTGGGAGAAAAAGGAAATACCTGATGACTACTCGAAAGGAATTATTATAAAGATACCAAACAAGGGCAACTTGAGAGATTGTAACAATTGGCGTGGAATCACACTCCTATCGATACCAAGCAAAATCATGGCAAAAATCATTGAGCAGCATCTTACAGAGGCAGTAGATAAGAAACTCAGGAATGAACAGGCAGGATTCCGTAAGGGGACGAGGGGCATTGACCAGATTTTTGCACTTCGCAACATTATAGAACAATGCACAGAATGGCAAATATACATCAATTTTATTGACTTTGAAATGGCATTCGATAGCATACACCGAGATAGCCTTTTTTGGATCTTATTAAGGAAGTATGGAATTCCACAACACATAGTGGACCTCATCAAGACCTTCTATACCAACTTTAAATGCTGGGTGGGAAACAGTAGCCTGACATTCCAGGTAAAGACAGGAGTCAGACAAGGATGTGTGATGTCAGCATTGCTCTTCAACATCGTTATTGACTGGGTGATGCGCCGCACAACAGAAGACAAACCAAGAGGTATATGATGGACCCTCTTCTCAGTATTGGAAGACATCGATTTTGCTGATGATCTAGCTCTGGTTTCGCACACTCACCAACACATGCAAGAGAAAACATCATGTCTTAGCTTTACTTTGCACAGCAAGTTGGCCTGAAAAATAAAACTAAGAGAAGAAATCTGAAGTGATGGCACTAAACATCTCAGATCCATTGCCAACCCGCCGGAATGGAGTAGCTCTAATAGACAACAAATGAGTTCACTCCCATCTTGGGAGTGATACTGTAAGATATGATGGGGGTGCACACACTGACATTAAAAAAACAGAATCAACAAACCCAGAAATGCTTTCAGAATGTTAAACAACATATGGAAGTCTCAGCAGTATAGAATCAAGACAAAACTCAATTTATATCAGAGCTGCGTCCTGTCCACCCTAATGTATGCAAACTGTCAATCTTCCACACAAGGAGTCTGAGAAGAATCTGTCGGATTTTTTGGCCCAGCAAGATATCAAATGAGGAACTATTAACAAGATGTCATCAAGACAGCATGCATAACATTGTAACAAAGTGCCGCTGGAACTGGATTGGACACATTTTGAGAAGAGAGCAAGATAGCATCCCAAGAGTAGCCCTTCATTGTTGACACCGGAAGGAAGAAGAAAAAAAAGGACGACCCAAGATCACCTGGCGTCGCACAATAGTAGAAGAAATGAAACTATGAACCTGACATGGGGAGATATCCAGAAAACAGCCCAGAATCGACCAGAGTGGAGGGACCTTCTTTGCCTGCCCGTTATGCCAGAGAGCACTTTCGGAGCCTGTGGCAGGGGATACAGACCATTACAGAATACAAATCCCCCCACCGCCAGACCTGTGACAGCACCATCACCCCTGCTGGAAGGCAGGCTGAACGCCTTCTTTGCTTGGTTTGAGGCACAAAACAGCACCACTGCACAGAAGACTCCAACCCCCCCTGGCGACCAGGTGATTCACGCAGTCCCCTGGACAGCGTGGGGGAGATCTTTCAGCAGGATCAAGCGCAAAGCAAAGCTCCGGGTCCTGACAGCATTCCTGGGCATGTACTGAGAGACTGTGCAGTGGAACTCACGATGTATCACAGACATTTTTTCAACCTCTCGCTTTGTCAGGCTGTTGTTCCCCACATGCTTCAAAGCTACCACCATCATTCCAGTCCCGAAGAAGCCATCTCCATCCTGCTTCAATGACTACCGTCCAGTTGCACTTACCCCTATTCTCATGAAGTGCTTTGAACGGCTAGTCGTGCACCATATCAAGTCTGCCACCCCCCCTCCCTGGACCCCTTCCAGTTTGCATATCGGTCAAACCACTCAACCGATGATGCCATCGCCACTACCCTCCTCTCAGCACTCACACATCTTGAGAAAAAAGTCTCATATGTCAGAATGCTGTTTATAGACTTCAGTTTAGCATTCAACAGAATCATCCTTCAACAGCTCATTCACAAACTGGTCCAGCTGGGGCTCAACACGCTGTGCAACTGGCTGTTAGACTTTCTGACTGGAAGACCTCTGGCAGTACAGGTCGGCAACAACACATCCAGCACCATCACACTGAACACTGGGGCCCCCCAAGGATGTGTGCTGAGCCCCCTCTACTTCACACTGCTGACCCATGACTGCACACCGTCACACAACTCCAATCTCTTTATTAAGTTTGTGGATGACACGACTGTGGTAGGTCTCATTGGCAACAGAGATGAGACAAACTACAGGAGTGAGGTGAGCCGTTTCCTGGTCGGTGGTGGTGCAGTGACAACAATCTCTCTCTGAACGTGGAGAAAGCAGGAAGGAGATTGTTGTTGACTTCAGGAGAGTGCACACTCAGCATGCTCCTCTGACCATCAATGGTGCGACTGTGGAGAGAGTGAGCAGCACCAAATTCCTGGGTGTGCACATCTCAGAGGACCTCTCCTGGACCGACAACACTTGGATTATCTCGGCAAAGGAGAAGTGCTCACTAACACAGATTTAGATAGATTTGTGAACAATATTTGAACAAAATAAGCCTTTTGTGTACATAGAAAAAGTCTTAGATCTTTGGGTTCAGCTCATGAAAAATGGGGGCAAAAACAAGTGTTGCGTTTATAATTTTGTTCAGTGTAGTTACATACCCATAGTTACAGTATAATAAATGTATAACACTTACCTATTACTCACCTGGCAAAACTATTGTAGCACAGTCTGTCAGCGAGTTTTCTTTCAAAGAACCAGACTGGTCACCCATGTCACCTGCAACATAAAATAAGCTGCAATGAATGGCATCTTTTAAATTGGATGCAGACAACAATTCTACCCTCAATGATCTTACCACTGTTTCCTTTCTCAATTCTTCTTCTTTTGGCTCTCAACTTTACTTTTCTTTTCTAGGTTGGGAGTACACGAAGTTTCAGCTTCACATCATCTTTCTTGCTTAGAAGTGGTAGAGCATCTTCCTTTGGAACAGAGCTTTTCATCTTTTCTGCAAATTCATCAATGACTGCAGTCATATTTGTAACAATTCAATATCAGTGCATAGGTATGAGAGATTTTTAATTTCTCTCATAGAACACTCTGTGCAGTGGAAACTCTGTTTGCCTCCACATCCATGTTCAAGCATTGGATGTCAAGACTGTTTTTGGCCACAGGATGTACAGTATTGCTCTTTGTCAATCACTTCTTTCACCTGCCAGAGTTTCTGACTTGATGCCACGTCTAAGTCAAGAGTGACATATGGACTGTTGATGTAATCTGGGCACTAGGAGTAACATGAGCTGTCATTGTGTTTGAAAATAGCAAACAAACAAAAAAATGCTTGCAGAGTAAAAAAGATGATTTTAAAGATCTGCATTCACATGATGGAAAACCATCTTTGTCTACAGAGCACCAGTCACATGACTGTTCACTCTGGACTTTATATACACCATTGCTCTGTTCTTGAAAGATTTTGGGAGGTATAATGTGCAGCTGCCTTTCATGCTTTTTGTAGGCAATGTTCCACAAAAGCCAATGGAACTCAGGAACTTTAGCACTGTAGACCTTGTGTTCACTGCTGTACGTGTAATTAAGTTTAGTGTATGAGAGGAGCTGCTCAGGTATGAATTTAGTAATTATAATTTCAACTAAAGATGTTACTGATTTAGTACCCGAAATCTTCAGGCAAAAGCTCTTCAAAGAGTTGTTCATTGCTTCAATGCCATTGTTTGTGTTTACAGAAACATTAAATCCATTTGGGGAGAATCCTCAGCACCACCTCTGAAAATAAACAAGGAAAAAAGTATTTTACACTAATTCAATTTGAAAAATGCCTTTATAACCTCCCTTTTTATTGTCAGTGTACATAAATGCATAACAATCCCCACTGTGACACAATAGAACATTTTCATGGACACTTCTGTAACCCCTACTTCTTTTAATCACGAGCCACCTTTTTATCAACATAGTTTCAAACTGCTGTGTTAGTCTTATACAAGACACTGTCCCTGAGCTTACTTCTGTCTGCCTCACATGTTTCTCTATCATGTGCAGATGCTACACTACGAAAGAGGCCAAGAAGTTCACTGAGATCCTGAGCAGAGAGGTGGTTCTGCAACATTTACATCAAAATGACTATTACTTTTTAAAATGTTAATACTAATATATAATGCACATGTAATCTCTAGCATTTGCCCTGTAAAAATGACTTTTTACACAACATCACTATTTCTCCATTGATAAGCATTATGTAAGCAACAAAGTTATTACTCTTAAGGCAGCTGGAAATGTATGAAAAGAAGAAACAAAAACCAGTCTGTTTTAAGGCAGGTTAAAGGATGATTATGACAAATAAAATGGATCATTTGCCTTATTTAATAGTGTTTAATATTGATTGCTGAAATTTCAATTAAAATGCCTATTTTGTGTGGGGCAAATTGTGATTGGTTAAAATGTTCAACCACCACAGAAAATGCATAGTAAATGCATAAATTAAGTAACATTAAAAAGTTCAAATACAATACTGTAAAAACAATTGGTTGAACTGTGGCACCAGAAAATTTAAAGTGAAAGTCATGACATTTGTCAAGTATGGTAACCCATACTCGAAATTGGTGCTCTGCATTTAACCCATCCAAGTGCACACACACAGCAGTGAGAAGTGAACACACACCCGGAGCAGTGGGCAGCTATATCCAGCGCCTGGGGAGCAACTGGGGGTTCAGTGCCTTGCTCAAGGGGCACTTCAGCCATGGGTATTGAGGGTGGAAGAGAGCGCTGGTTATTCACTCCCTCCCACCTACAACTCCTGCCAGCACCGAGACTCGAACCTGCGACCTTCTGTTTACAAGTCCAAATCTCTAACCGTTAGGCCACAGCTGCCCCAATTGTAACCAATTGTAACCAATTGTCAATTGTAACCTTGAGTAATGATACACTGATTTGACTCTTATAATCACAATCAAAAAGAAAAGAAAGATTTAAAGCACTTTAAATATACACATACTGCAACATGATGTGATTGTCGTTGATGAATGGCACAACAATGGGCCTCAGGATCTCGTCACGGTATCTCTGTGCATTCACAATGCCGTAAATAAAATGCACCGTGTTCGTTGTTCATAACATATATATGCCCATACCATAACCCCACCATCACTATGGGCCACTCGATCCACAACGTTGACATCAGCAAACCGCTCACCCACACAATGCCATACATCCTGTCTGCCATCTGCCCTGTACAGTGAAAACCGGGATTCCTCCGTGAAGAGAACACCTCTCCAAAGTGCCAGACGCCACTGAATGTGAGCATTTGCCTACTCAAGTCAGTTATGATGACAAACTGCAGTAGGTTCGAGACCCCGATGAGGACAACGAGCATCAGATGAGCTTCCCTGAGATGTTTTCTGACAATTTGTGCAGAAACTCTTTGGTTATGCAAAACTGATTGTTGCAGCAGCTGTCCAGGTGGCTGGTCTCAGATGATCTTGGAGGTGAAGATGCTGGATGTGGAGTTCCTGGGCTGGTGTGGTTACACGTAGTCTGTGGTTGTGAGGCCGGTTGGAAGTACTGCCAAAATCTCTGAAACGCCTTTGAACATGGCTTATAGTAAAGAAATTAACATTCAGTTCACGAGCAACAGCTCTGGTGGACATTCGTGCCAATTGCACCCTCCCTCAAAACTTGCGACATCTGTGGCATTGTGCTGTTTGATAAAACTGCACATTTTAGAGTGGCCTTTTATTGTGGCCAGCCTAAGGCACACCTGTGCAATAATCATGCTGTCTAATCAGCATCTTGATATGTCACACCTGTGAGGTTGATAGATTATCTCGGCAAAGGAGAAGTGCTCACTAACACAGATTTGTAAACAATATTTGAGATAAATAGGCCTTTTGTGTACATGGAAAAAGTCTTCGATCTTTGAGTTCAGCTCATGAAAAATGGGGGGAAAAAAGTGTTAGCGCTTATAATTTTGTTCAGTGTAATTTAAGAACTAATTTTCTGTGCACAGAAAAAGAAGAGGCAATGAAGATGCTGTTTTGATGTAATCCAAATGTCATCACCAACTGAAAGGTAGGTTGCACTCTTCCATAGTTTTTGGGATATTTGAGCAAAGTATGACTAAGTGAGATGTAACCATGTTTATATATATATTTTACAAATTATTTAATTCAAAATTTGGTACAGCCAATCGTCCTGAAAGTATAGGATGCTGCAACATGGGCAAGTTTTTATTCTGGGTCGTTTACCATTCAGATAAACTGGGAAAGTATGGAATTGATCTCCTTAAAGTAACCTGGAGGAGGGGAAAGTGGCAACATAGAAAAAAGAAAATTAAGCAGAGGAAACAGATTAATTTTGAGGGTGGAGATTTTGCCTTGAAGAGAGACTTTAAGATTATTCCATTTTGAGTATCACTTCTGATCTTGACTAAAATATTATTAAAATTGTTTCTAAGCAATTGTGTGAATGTCTTTATATATGGTAATACCCAAATAAATGAAAGAATCGTTAATAGGAATGAATGAGGGGATAGGAGAGTTAACTTTTAACATTGTTAATTGGCATTAAATCAGATTTGGATCAATTTATCTTGTACCCCAATAAACTACTAAAGTGGTCAAATTCCTTAATTATACCGGTTATTGACAAATCAAAATGGTCTAAATATAAGATAATGTCATCAGCATACAAAAAATAATATGATTATGGTCATGAATCTTAATCGGTGGTAACATCTGTGGAACTAATAGCTTGTGCTAGTGGTTCAAGGGATAAAAAAAACAGTAAAGGGGAAAGTGGACATCCCTGCCTCGTTCCACGCTGTAAAGGGAATGGGGGAGATAATATTACCAGTCAAGACTGATGCCTCAGGTGAGTGGTAGAGAGTCTTAATCATAGAAATGTAATGTTCACCGAAACCAAAATATTGCAGAACTGCCCACATATAGTTCCACTCTAGCCTGTCAAACGCTTTTTCTGCGTCGAGTGAAAAAACTGCACAAGGACTTGGAAGAGAGTCTGCAAAATCAAGTACATGAAACAGTCGACGCATATTATCAACGTGATGCCCTTATATAAAACCGGTTTGGTCCTCTTTGATTAAGCTATGAATTACTTTCTCCATGTGAGGAGGCAAGAGTTTTAGCATTAACTTTTAGATTGCATGGGATGAGTGATACTGGTCTGCAGTTAGAGCAATCCAATGGATCTTTACCCTTTTTAAGAAGCAATGATATCAAAGATGTTTTTTGGTGTCTATGAAATGTACCATGCTCGGTTGCAAAATTAAATGAATCAAGCATAGGAGTCCCTACCACATCCCATATTTCTAAATAAAATTCAGGAGGAATACCATCTAAGCCTGGTGATTTGACCTTCTGAAGACTTTTTAGTGGTTCATGGAGCTCCTCAAAACTTAACGGGGCCTCCAAAGAGTCTTTATCCATCTGCGTGATCTGAGGCAGTTCTAATTTATCCAAGTACTCTTTACAAACTGACTCATCAAAATTGGTTTCGGTTTTGTAGAAATTTGTGTAAAACCCTTTAAATACATTGTTAATTAACAAAGGGTTTGTGGTTACCTGCTCATCTGAAGATTTTATTGCACAGATGTATGCCTTAGACTCACATTCCTTCAGCCTGAGGGCCCAACAAGTGGCAAAGGTAGGTCTCCGATTCAAAATAATAGTTTTGCCTCGAGTCCTATGTAAAATAAACTCTCTGCCTTTGATTGTGAAAGTAAGTCATATTCTTCTTTCAAGGAGGACAATCATGTAGCTTGTTGATCAGAAAAAAAGTTACGTTTTTGTAAGTTTTGTAATACTTGGATCTTATTTTCTAATTGTGTAAATTGGCGGGTTTTCACTTTGGCAAGAGCAGAAGAAAAGGATATACAGAATCCTCGTATTACACATTTCGTTGTTTCCCACAATATTTGTGGGTCTACATCACAAGATATATTAATTTCGAGAAACTCCTTCATATGATCTTTCAGCGAATTATGAATGTCTGATTTTTTAGTAATGATGTGTTAAGACACCATCTAGGGGCCTTGGTCTTAATGTTGGAAAGGTGAACATTACATAACACTGCAGAGCGAACAGACAATAAAATTAGTAATATAGACATGGAAGAGTTAGATGAAATTATAGATGGGCTGATAAATATGTAATCTATCCTAGAGAAAGTCTTATGTCTATTAGAAAAAAAGTGAAGTCCTTAGATGTAGTATTCTGGATTCTCCAAAGATTGATTACATTGAGTTCTGTGATAAATGTATTCAATAACTTAGAGGATGGGTTAGCTGTAGTATCAGGGTGAGCTTTATCCAGTGCAGGATTTAAGACAGCATTAAAATCACCACCCATCACTAAAGAACAATCAATCTGCTCAAGTAATATATTGGAAATATTTGTTTGATTTGATTCAGGCAGTAAATGGAGATCAATGCTAACCTGTCATTATGTATTTTACAGTGTAAGAAAAACAAATCTACCCTCATCATCATTCCCGGTATATTTCAATAGTTAAATGTAACCTTTTATCGACTAAGATAAGCACCCCCCTTAGTTTTATTACGAGCACAAGAGAGGGCTGCCAGGTTGTAATACTTGTTTTGAAAACGTGCCACATCTTATTGTTTTAAATGGGTTTCTTGTATCAGGGCACAGGAAATCGATTTACGGTGCAAATATTCTAATATACGGGTACGTTTAATAGGAGAATTTAGACCATTTACATTCAATGATAAGATATTCAGAACCTGCATTATGTGCTCGCAATGTCAAGATATGTCTACCTGAAGAGAAATACAAGCAATGCCATACTGCCAGTGACATGTAAACGTTATGTATCCTAGATGCATAATCATTTTAAAAGAAAAGCAAAATAAATAAGAGTATTGATGTCTGTTGAAGGGTATAGAAAAAAACTAAAGAAAGGAATGACAAACAACTATGTACAAAAGCCAAAGCATACCGCACATTATTGATAGTGTGGGTCTGCATAAACAAAAGAAATATATGTTGATGCATGACCAGTCCATTTCAACGCAAGAAGACCCATTGAGCCAAAAGCTTAGAGATCAAACATCTCCAAAAATAGCTTGAAAAATAGTAGTAAATAAAAATAAATAAAATAAATAATTATTATTTACCAGTCAGTGGACAGGTCCAATATTCCAAAAAGAAATTAACAAGTTTCCATGGGCACCTTGTTATTGTCCTCTTCAGGGCAGTTAGGATCATCTCGTTGAGCTGAAAGGATGGAGATGGTAGCCGTTGCCTTCCCGCTGCTTTGTAGCGCTGCAGAATACGTCATCTGTGACAGTGAAGTAACAAAGTAACAAAATCCTCCCCCTTTTGAGGAGAGTCAAACATCATCTGCTCACCTTTCAAAGCGACTTACAAATGAGAACAATAGAAGCAATCAAACCAACAAGAGAACTACAACAGTATACAAGTGCCATGACAAATCTCAGTTAGTCTAGTACAAAACACGTAGCCAGGGGTTTTTTTTTTTTTTTTTTTAGCATATGCTAGACAAGACAAAGAACGGTAAGGCTAGTCTAGTGGTAAGTGCTGTGCGAAAAAGATGAGTCTTTAGTGTTTTTTGAAAATGGGAGTAAAGACTTCAGCTGTGAGAATTGAGATCGGGAGGTCATTCCACCATGCTGGCACAGTCCAGGGGAAAAGGCAGTGAGAGTGATTGTGAACCTCTTTGGGATGCACCACAAGGCGCGTTTTCACTGCAGAGAGCGCAAACTTCTGGAGGGCACATAAGATTGGAAGATAGTGAGCTAGGTATGTTGGGTGGCGGGCCAGTGGTAAGTCATTTGTAGGGCAAGCATCAGTACCTGAATGTGATGGCGAGCGGCATACTGGTAGTAGCCAGTGATTAACATGATGAGGAGAGGGAGTAAACATGGGCTGGCTGTTTTTGGCTCACTTGAAGACAACCCTCGCTGCTGCATTCTGGATCAGTTGCAGAGGCTTGATAGTTAGTACATGCAGGAAGGCCCGCCAAAGGGGCCCAGCCCAGGAGAGCATTACCAATAGTCCAGTCTGGGAGGGGAGGGGGGAGAGACAAGAGATCTTGGGACAAGAAGTTGGGGTGGCTTTCTCTGGACAGGAAGGGTCTAATCTTCCTAATGTGTTGGATAAGGCAGAATCTACCAGGACCCGGTCGTTTGTAGCAATATGGGTCTGTGAAAGCTTACAAAAACTGAAATGATCCATCACAACTCCTAGGTTTCTGGCTGTCCTGGAAGGAGTTATGGTGTTGACGACCAACACCAGCCTGTATTAGAGAAGTTGTGATGAAACGATGGGGTTAGCTGGAATCACCAGCAGTTCAGTCTTAGTAAGGGTTGAGCTGAAGGGTGATGGTGTATTCATCCAGCTAGAAAATGTCACTCAGACAGGCTGAAATTGCGAAGCAAACTACCGTCGGGTCATCTGGTTGTGATAGATGAGAAGTAGAGTTGCGTGTCATCATCGCATAGCAGTGATAGTATAGAAAAAGCCATGCTTTGAATGACAGATCCTTAATGAACTGTCATGTAAATGGAGAAGAGAAGCGGTCCAAGTACGGAAGCTCTTGAGGGAACCCCAGTAGCACGTTGTTGTGACTTAGAAACGTCACCTCTCCAAGACAACCCTGAAAGATTCTATCAGAAAGGTAGGACTTAAACCACAGGAATCGAAGTTTTTTTTTTGGCCTGGGTTCCAGAGAGACAATCTTTCTGAGGGTAGACAGGAGAATATGGTGATTTAACGGTGTCAAAAGCGCAGGACAGGTCAGCAAGATGCAGTACTGCGGATGTGGAAGCTGCTCTTGCCAGTCGCAGGGCTTCAGTAACCGAGCGCAGGGCAGTCTCAGTTCCCAGTGGCGCTTTGAAAGCCCAGATGTTGCTGTCCAGGGAGGGTGTTTGTACAAGGAACATAGAGCGTGGTTGAACAAGGCTCGATCAAGTTGGTCTGCAATGAATGGAAGACGAAGGGATACGGTCTGTAGTTTTCGTTATTTTTGAAGTGATGGATTAGAGATGGTTTATTCTAGAGAGTGGATTACCTGAGCCTGATAATGCTGAGGGAAATGTTTTCCAGAGTGAAGAGAGGAGTGATAATGTGAGTAAGTGAATGTATGACTGAAGAAGAAATCGCTTGAAAGGAGGTTGGCGGAGTGGGGATTGGATCAAGTGGACAAGTAGTAGGAGTGACTGGCACAGGATAAGTTTGGAAACGGTCCGTCTCTGAGAGTGGGCAGAGGAGGAGGATGAGAGTGTGCATTAGTCGTTGTTCGAAGTTATCCTCACCAGTCTGCGGTGTGGAGAAATTGGCCACTGATGAGTTCCTTGGGTCTTATTTTGTGAAAGAAAACTTGCAAAGTCGTCAGCTGCTAAGAAGTTTCGATGGAGGAGGAGGTGGAGGCAGATTAAGAAGAGAAAGAGAAAAGTTTTGAAGACGGGTTGCGATGCATCACACACAATTTTTTACCAGTTTTGGTTGTGGTAATATGATGTTTTTAAGAGGCCAGCAAAACCGTTAAAAGGACGGGTTTGCAAAGAAAGGAAGAGAGAAGAGACCTGAGAACTCACTGAGGTGGAGATGGGTTCTTGATTTATGCCATTTCCTCTCTGCAGCCCTAAGTTTCGCGCCGCGGTTAGGGGGCCGATGGGCCCCCCAGGGGGCCGTTGGGGGGCCCCAATTTTTTTTTTGCCCAACAAAAGTTGTCCAAGAAAGCGAGATTAGCGTGGAGCAAAGAGTTGGTCAGTAGCACTGTTTGTGTCCAGAGCCTGAAACTGCAAGAGTGAAAGACAGTGAGGACTGCAACCACAGAGGATAGACGAGAGGAGAGGCTGGGTGTGAGCGTAGGTTCCGTCGAAATAAGGTGCACCGTGCGTTGGAAAGTTGTGTGCTGCTTCAGGAGTAAGTGCTAGGTAAAAAGTAAGGGAGGAAAAGTGGGTCTGAGGTGTGTCCAGTGGATAGCACCTTACAGAAGGCTGGTCCATCGGAGCAACAGCATGTGAGACTAGGCAGTCCGTTGTCCGTTGCTTTGAATTGGGTCGCTTTGTACTGTAGTAGACCACTAGCTTGAGATCCAAATGGAGGCGAGCAGGAGTGTTGAAGTCAGCAGCCTTGGGTTATCTAGCGTGGATGCTTGAAGTTCACCAAGCAAGTACCGAAGGAGTAACAATCTCAGAAACGTTTGATCGCCGCACGTACCAAAAACTCATCCAAGGAAGTTTGCCGCAATGACACGGCGGGGCACGCTTAAATGCCCACAAAGTGGATTTTAACAGGTTGGGTTACAGTAAAGTACATTGCATGTGATTCAAGATGAACCAGGTTACCTGTAGGATGATGGTTTTGAAGAACCAAATTTCAAATACTTTTGATATTAGGAGACCAGTAACCTCCACGCAATCCCAGAGTACGTACGAGTGTGGTGGGAACAAGTGAAATTAGGGGGAGCGGCCTCTGCGGGAGTGGCAGGTTTCTTAAGGTTTGATCCAAAGTCTCAGTTAGTGACATGAAGGTGAGATTGGAATGAGCTAGTAATAGAAGAATGGAATGTATGCTTTGTTAACAGCAGACTGGCAGTTCCAAATAGAGAGCGTAGTATAGGTAGCGAGAGGGTCAGATGGGGAAAGGCCGTAGATTTCTCGGCAGTAGGAGTTCCTTCGAACATACCATTGCGTGCTCTCCGAGTGTTAGTAGTGATAGTAGAGATCTGGACAAGCACATGGTGAGAATACAAGTGACCTAAATATAGTATTGAGAAAACACAGCTATACAAACAAGTAAACGAAAGGGGAGAAAAATGGAGAAAAAGGCAATACGAAAGAGACTTGTCGGTAGTTGTCCTTGCTCGTGTGGACGTCACAAAGGTAGAGTCGTATGGTCTTTTACACTCCTTCGGGTCTTCAACACGAGGACCACTGCTGGCGCCCTGCTGCTGCGGTTGTGTGTTTGATGAAGTTGAAACTACCCACTCTTTATATTTGCCTGCATTACCTGTTCGGTATGAAGGTCAGATGGCCACGGCACTCACTAGTTTAGCAGACCAATAAACTGGGCAGTACAAGCGATAGGCAAATGCATTAACCAAGCGCCACTTCAGCGACGCTCACTTCTCCAAGTCACAGCATTGGCATTGGGCTGGATCGCTTTTTCAACTCTATTTTAGTTTCTTTTACAGAATTGTTGGTCGTTTGTATATCATAATGTAGATTGCGGCGTGCTGGAAGTCAGTACAGAGGTCTATTGCTTACTCTTACAGTCGACAGCCAACAACCAAATTGAGAGTCTATTGTTGCTCTTCTTTGAGTGAAATGCTTGATACCCGTTAGCTATAGCAGCATCAAGATCCTCTCTGAGAGATGGTCGGAATTTTGCAATTTTTTCTTTATTGAGCGATTGTTCAATCTCCTTTCCCGAAACGTCACTGGACTGGCTGGGGTGTCTCATAGTGGGCTAGATAAAGACGCTGTTCACAAATTTATCTGACAGGATTATATATAATTTATGATTAAAAGAGTGAGCAGAGTGAAGGACTCTATGCGTGCAAATGCTGCTGAAGGGTCACGTGATTACTCGAGACCACATTCAATACTACTGACTATTGATTACATTTTGTATAATGAATAATTTATAAAGTGGTTTTAACGATTACTCGAAGGCTTGTACATAGACATAATACCTTATAGTTTGGTGAGCATCAATTTTTATGCAGTTTTTGTTTTACAAGGGGTAATAACGGGCCACCCAAATACTTAAATGCAACAAACATTATTAAATGCACAGATGCGAAGTATGCAATGTAATGCAAAACTAAGCACTAATATCAAATAAAAATACATTATGGCATGATACATTGGACAGCGAAATGATCACTGGTTCAGGAGTTCGTTCCAGAAATAGCAATGCAATGTGTTCAGGCATCTCAGATACCTAGGTTAGGTTAAAGAATCCTAAAAAAATGACTTCGAGCCTCTTGAAAAATTAATGCACAAGCTGGAAAACTGTTGAAATACATAAGACTAACGTTTAATAGCTTTTATTGCCTGGTGAGAGTGTCTTGAATGACCCGCAGCAATTCTCTAACCTATCTGATTCATTTAACTTCCAGAATCTTAAAGCAGTTTTGTTTAGTGAATTTTAAGTCCATCTCCTACCATGAGAGGTCCGTCTGTTGAAACACTCTCAAGAGTCACTCATCTGATCATAAAAAAAATTTTCAAAATAAATCACTTTCAGGTCTTGGGTTTTGTCTACTGCTGAGCTGCTACTCAATGTTTATTTCTGGATGGCATCTC